>NC_073377.1:131206977-131506977 GCF_028641065.1 Leucoraja erinaceus | reverse complement strand
AGGTTCCAAAAGTCTTTTAGTTTAATTAGCACATAGTAAATATTGGCAAGGCTTTGCACAGTGAAAGCATACATTTGAGATTTTATCACATGCCATTATGAATAGTAAGATTAAACAAGAACTTACCAGTTTGAAGATTGGTCTTTATTTTATGAGGAGTTACATTGGTGAGTACGTGAAGATCCCGCTCGTGCACATGCGCGTCAAACTTCAAAGCAGCGGTGTGAAATCCCAGAATAAATAGTGACTGAAGTATCATAGTAAGATCAGAAACCTAGAACTACCAGATGACCTTTGTGAGAGAGGGTTGGGAGTGGAGGGCACGTGCTCACCAACGTAATTCCTCATATAATAAAGATCAAACTTCAAACTGGTAAGTTCTCGTTTAATCTTACTATTTTACTTTGGAGTCACGTTAGTGACTACATGAAGATTTCAAAGCTCTGTGATTTCATGCCGTGCGAAACTAGTCTACGCAACCACAACTGCTTCATTAACAGATGAGGGAAAAACATTCTTAATGTATACAGTCATGACATAGATTTAAAACATGCTGATGCTGTTAAATGAAGTAATAATAATAGTAACACCTCTACTCCGGGTGGAACTATAAATAAAATGTAAAATAGAGATGATAAATACCCTTGGTCTGGCAATGGGTTATTGTAAAATGTTTGGAAACGTTCGTATGACCATGCTGTAGCCGCTAGGATGTGATCCAGCGGAACGTCAATAACCCTTGCTGCTGATGTTGTAGCAGCCCTGGTGCAGTGAGATCTGGAAATCAGTATCTACTGCATAGATCAACCCCGTTTTATCCCTGGAAATGGTCTGACCGGATACGTTTTGTAATGTTTTTTGTGTACTGACAAGCATTGCAAGTTCAGAGCCTTGAAAGACTCTTGGTGACCTTGACGTAGTGTTGTATATGTGTGCCATCACATAGCCAAATGTCCCTGGGTATGCCTTGAATTATTTTCAGACCCGACACCCCTTCTGCTGTGCTTAAGTAATTATAACCATAAAATATTATATATTATTTACAGATGTAATCATCCTGTCCCTTCGCAATATGTAGCAACTGAACCTGTTGCGCTAAACCAGCGCCAGTAAGATAACTGCCTTATGAGAGCCGGCCAAACTAAGGATGTAACTGGAGTCCCCTTGTGAAATTGTGTTACACTATGTTAATATCCAATACTACATTGTACTTGTCCTGGGAGAACTTGTGTTAAAGATATCCTTTACAAACTCGATATCCGGCGTGAACCCGACAGAGTGGGTCCCGTTTGCTGCAGTAAATATGATGGGAAAACACGTTGGCACAGTTAATGGCCCTAAAACTCAATTATTGTCAAAAGACCATTTAAAATGAACTCCAAGACGTCAGTAATCTGCACCGTTTTAAATGGAACATTAGCATTAAACAACACTTCCTATCTCCCGAAAAAGAAATGTACTGCTTTTCCCTTTTTTGGTGCTATCTCAGCACTATGGAGTGAACACATACAGGGATAAGTGTGCCAACTCAAACCGTAGGGCAGGCTATTCAGAAACTGCAGAGCATAAATTGATTTCAACATGCAACGGCTGATTTCCCGAGCCACAGCCTGAACCAGCAAAAGTTACGTTTAGAATAACCGTATAAGGTTGTTTTATTATTCCCGACAAATCGGGAATTTAAGCTGCCTAGGCCAATCAGACAGTAGGAAATACCTAAAGCGGGATCTTGATGACTTTATTTGAAGACCCAACTGACGAGGCAAAATGGAGGAAGATATAAAAGACCATTCCTCCTCCTTGAAGCGAGAATGTATCTTTCACCACTGTGATGCCACATATTTTGCAACCTGTGAATAAGCATGAAAGCAACATATCAATATACGGTGTTCTATTGAACCAGAAATTAATAAATACTGTGTGGTCCAACACCCATTCTGTGTTGTCATGGTCTGTACTTGATGATACACCAGTGGCAAATGAGATTAGGTAAACCATTACAGGATACTTTTACTTGATTGCACCCATGTGACCAACATATGCCACCAGCATAGTGTATCAAACTGACGTTGAACATGCAGATTATGCATATTCGCTCAGTCACTCTTTAACCCATAGAATGCACGTTGGGTCTATAGATAGTTGATACCAATAACTGAAGAATTGGTAAATCATGCAAATCTCCTCCACCTCCAAACTGGAGATGACCTTCGCAATTTCCCACGCTAGGCCATTAGTATTATTTTGCAATATAACTGCAATATTTACTGACCAACTGCTGGAACAATGCTGGATACTGTTTGTCCATCACAGTAACTTTGGTAGCTTCAGCTAGTAATAGCATCAGTGTATTAACAATGACCTACATGGCAATTTAGAGTTTGCCATTTAGCATGATGTCAATTCTCCCACTTGCACAGCTGAATCACAGCTATTATATTGCCAATTTGTCTTAATGAATAGAGGCTGATTCTAACCACAAGGCTGTTACAGGTTTCTATTAACTGCAATCTGTTGCCCAGGGTGGCGTCATAGGCCAATTAATAGTTAAAGGTAAATCCCAATGACCAACAAGTCTATTTGGTAACAACTGAATTTAACTGTATAGAAGAGCCCAATTTCTTAAATATAGTTTGAGACTGACAATGTGGATTTTAGCAAACATACAGCATTAAAATCCCATCCAGACAAGGCATAACAGTGTTATTGAACTCTGCGTGGTCTGCTTTGAATTATTGTCATCTACTGTTATTATTGCCTCATCATAGCAATTGCCTCCTCCAAATATCTCCGATGATCTCTGTAAATGGGAACACCCTATGAAAATCAGTTGTTCATCAGCCATCATTCATAATTGAGATTTCATAGTTGGGATGTAATGTTAAAATTGTACAAGGCATTGGTGAGGCCAATTCTGGAGTATGGTGTACAATTTTGGTCGCCTAATATTATGAAGGATGTCAACAAAATAGAGAGAGTACAGAGGAGATTTACTAGAATGTTGCCTGGGTTTCAGCAACTAAGTTACAGAGAAAGGTTGAACAAGTTAGGTCTTTATTCTTTGGAGCGCAGAAGGATAAGGGGGGGGACGATAGAGGTCTTTAAAATGATGAGAGGGATAGACAAAGTTGACGTGGATAAGCTTTTCCCACTGAGAGTAGGGAAGATTCAAACAAGAGGACATGACTTGAGAATTAAGGGACAGAAGTTTAATGGTAACATGAGGGGAACTTCTTTACTCAGAGAGTGGTAGCTGTGTGGAATGAGCTTCCAGTGGAGGTGGTGGAGGCAGGTTCAATTTTGTCATTTAAAAATAAATTAGATAGTTATATGGACGGGAAAGGCATGTCAAGTTAAGTCAAGCACATTTATTTATATAGCACATTTAAAAAACAACTCTTGTTGGCCAAAGTGCTTTACATTTGTTAAAAGAATAGCACAACAAAACAAACTACATACATATATACATGTAGCCCTCACTCAGAGGACGTCAGGAAAGGCTTGGGAGTATAGATAAGTCTTTAGTCTCGACTTAAAAGAGTCGATGGAGGAGGCAGTTCTGATGGGAAGGGGATGCTGTTCCACAGTCTAGGGGCTGCAACCGCAAAGGCGCGGTCGCCCCTGAGCTTATGCCTAGACCGTGGGATATTCAGCAACCCCAAGTCGGCCAATCTGAGGGGCCTGGATGTGGAGTGGTGGGTGTGAAGACTTTTTATGTATGTGGGGGCAAGCCCATTGAGGGCTTTGTAGACATGGAGGAGAATCTTGAAGTTTATACGGAACCACACAGGGAGCCTGTGGAGAGAGGCCAGGATCGGGGTGATGTGGTCCCTTTTTCCGGGTGCCCGTCAGGAGTCTCGCTGCGGCATTTTGGACCAGTTGCAGGCGAGACAGGGAAGATTGGCTGATGCCAGTGTAAAGGGAGTTGCAGTGATCTAGGCGGGAGGAGATGAATGTGTGGATGATCTTTTCCAGTTCTTCAAACTGGAGGAATTTTTTTTTATTTTAGCTATTGTCCGAAGCTGAACGAAGCTAGCTTTTACCACGGCATTGACTTGTTTGTCAAATTTCAGTGCTGAGTCAAATATCACGCCAAGGTTTTTGACGAGAAGTTTGAGAAGTGGGGTAAGGCTTCCAAGGCTGCCTGCTATCATTTTGGAGGGTTGAATGGAGGGTTAAGGTCTGAGTGCAGGTCGATGGTACTAGGGGTGAATAAGTGTTCGGCATGGACTAGAAAGGCTGAGATGGCCTGTTTCCGTGCTGTAATTGTTATATGGTTATATGGTTATAATGAACAGGCCACGCCTGTCATCATTTTGTGCCTGCCTTAAACAACAACTCTGGCCCAATTTCCGAGCCTGTCTTGCAAGACAATCATGGCCATATTACAATTCTGGCCCCAATTCTGGACCTGCGTTGAAAAACAACTCTGCCCATTTTACCAAGCCTGTTTCGAAATAATGAGCCTGCCTCAAAACACAATTCTGGCCCAATTCCAACCTGCTTGGAATGCTAGTATTGTCCAGTTTTACATGGTTAGATGCCTCTAAGGAGATGATTATCATTCGTGTATTGTGCAACCAAGTGTAAATCTTACCAACTTGTAGGTGGTCCTTAGTTGAAGAGTAGAACTGGCAGAGTGCGTGGAGCCTCTGGCCCGCTTTCATGCTGCCACCAGCTTCAGTGAACCGCTTACTGCCAATGAAGATGTGGGGTGCGTTGTCGCTGAAACGATGAAGCTTTGCTCGTTGTTGGCCTTGATTGATCCAACAGCTTGTGCTTCGTCCTCCAGTTTTTCCCTGTTGAATAGGTCTTACCTGAATAGCAGATTCAGCGTCTGTCTCTAATGTCCCCCTGAGCGGTGTTCACTGCATTGTGTTGGGATGGCTAACCTTGCTGCCAAGAATGATACTTCTGACACATGCCCTACATCCCTTGGGTATGCTCCACAGCTCTACCCTCAAACTCTGCGTCAGATTTATACTGACCCGGCATGCTCCCTCCTCCAAAAAAGAGAGGCATTAAGCAGCCCTGTTACAAGACGCTGCTGCCGTAGACTCTGCATCAGACTTATACTGACCAGTTATGCTCTCCTCCTCCTAGAGTGAAACATTAAGCAGCCCTGTTACAAGGCGCGGCTGGCGCGGGCTCTCCCATAGGCCGGCGCTGCCATTGGACTAGGCATCAACATGAAGCAGCCCTGTTCCAGGCGCTCCTGGCGCGAGCTCTCCGATAGGCGCACGCTGACACAACTCCCTAGTGTGTCTAGATGGAGAATCCTCTCCATTAGGACCTCCATCCTGGCCAATCTCCAAATTTTTATACCTTACCGGAGGGGAACCCTCCCGGCACTAATGCTGACCGTTCTGGTTAGTTATATCCCATATCTTGGGGACCACTGCAGTCTGGGAGCCGCATTGCTGCTGGATTTCCCTTCCCCGGGAACCCCAGCATCTGTATATTTTACCGGAGGGGAACCCTCCCAGCACTAGGGCTGACTGTTCTAATCGGTTTTACCCCACCACTGCGGGGAACCCCAGCACCTGTATATATTATCGGAGGGGAACCCTCTCGGCACTAGGGCTGACCTTCTAATCGGTTTTACCCCACCTCTGCGGGGAACCCCAGCTTCTGAATATATTATCGGAGGGGAACCCTCCCAGCAATAGGGCTAACCATTCTTAAACAGAGCCTCCAGAGGCAACCCACGTTATCCTCTGAGAACGTAAAAATCCTGTACATAGGATTGCACCTGGGTCTCTGGCACTGCAAGGCAGCAACTCTACCGCTGTGCTGCAGTGCCACCCAACTGGGATATTTCCCCAGTGTTTGGAAGTCACTGACCGTGTTGTCAGTGACTTAAAAATCACGAACCCGAACGGGTTCCCTCGTAGCTGGTTCCCTCGTCGGCTTCGCGAAAACAACGACAGGAAACCTCTGTAAAGAGAGGTTCCTGCACAGGCTTAAAACCAGGTATGAAATAATACACTTACCTTTTAGTTTGAACTTACCACTGGCACGAGTTCGTGCCTGCCAGTCCGATGCTTCGTCATGCGAAAGACGATATGACGCGCATGCGCACGAGCGGGGTCTTCACGTAGTCACTCACGTGACTCCGAAGTAAAATCATAAAATCCCTACCATTAATTACATAAACTAGAAATCAATAGATTTCTGGGTACAAGATTAATATAAGGACAGAGCAGGAATATGGCATTTAAGATCCAGAAACAGCCAAGATCTCATTAAATGACAGACGACTCAAGAACCCAAATAAAGAGGCTTCTGGTCCCCTTTTTATATCAATTTCCTAAAATTAATTTGTTTATCACCAATTGGCACCAATGGAGTAAATCAGCATCTCTGGAGAAAAGGAATAGGTGACATTTCTGTCATAGACCCATCTCCTGTATGAAGAAAGGTCTCGACCCGAAAAGTCACCTCAATTTCTCCAGAGATAATGTCTGACCCATTGAGTTACTCCAGCTTTTTGCGTCTATCTTTGGTTTAAACCAGCATCCGCCGTTCCTTCCTACACATCTTCAGCAAGGTCCGTTTTTACTTAGAGATAAAGCCAGACACACAATTGTTCTGATCTGCCGTTATTCAGTGGCATCCTTAATGCTGAGACATACCATCAGGGAGTCACACCAATGAACACAAAAACACTCGCTGTTCCCACAAAATATTGATTTTCTGTCACTATAGTTCTCTCACAGCTCCACCTAGTCATACAGCATGGAAACAGGCCCTTTGGCCCAACATGCACTTGCTGACAAATATGACCCTTCTAGACTAGTCCCACCTACCCACATTTGGCCCATCTATCTATACTATTACTAAAACTCTCATCTTGACCACTTCCGGTCTGCGTTGTAATTACATTTGTGCAAAAATGCTACCCTATATCACTAGGATTTTTTGCCACTTTACTCGGCGTTCTCCTTTGCTCCAAGTGCACCAAGTTTTGATCCGATCGGTGAAATAATAGAAAAGTTATGAAGGTTTAAATAATCGTGAGATCAGCAGATTGGTCTTCTCACCTGTCAGTCACCATGAAGGTAACACCCCTTACGGGGGTGAGGAGGGTAAAGCCCCGGAGGGTGTGAGTGTGTGTGTGAGTCTGGAGATCGCGCTCAGTCCAGAGGTCGCGCTCATTCCGGAGGTCGCGCTCATACCAGAAGTCAAGTTCAAGTTCAAGTTCAAGTGAGTTTATTGTCATGTGTCCCTGATAGGACAATGAAATTCTTGCTTTAATTCAGCACACAGAACATAGTAGGCATTTACTACAAAACAGATCAGTGTGTCCATATACCATAATATAAATATATACACACATGAATAAATAAACGGATAAAGTGCAAATAACAGATAATGGGTTATTAATAATCAGAGTTTTGTCCGAGCCAGGTTTAATAGCCTGATGACTCTGGGGAAGTAGCTATTCCTGAACCTGGTTGTTGCAGTCTTCAGGCTCCTGGACCTTCTACCTGAAGGTAGCAGGGAGATGAGTGTGTGGTCAGGATGGTGTGGGTCTATGATGATACTGCCAGCCTTTTTGAGGCAGCGACTGCGATAAATCCCCTCGATGGAAGGAAGGTCAGAGCCGAGCCGATGATGGACTGGGCAGTGTTTACTACTTTTTGTAGTCTTTTCCTCTCCAGGGCGCTCAAGTTGCCGATCCAAGCCACTATGCAACCGGTCAGCATGCTCTCTAATGTGCACCTGTAGAAGTTAGAGAGAGTCCTCCTTGACAAACCGACTCTCCGTAATCTTCTCAGGAAGTAGAGGCGCTGATGAGCTTTCTTGATGATTGCATTAGTGTTCTCGGACCAGGAAAGATCTTCACAGATGTGCACGCCCAGGAATTTGAAGCTCTTGACCCTTTCAACCAAGTAGGATAGGATAGTAGGGACCCTATAAACGGGGCCGTGGGTCCCCATCCTACTCCTTCCAAAGTCCACAATCAGTTCCTTGGTTTTGCTGGTGTTGAGGGCCAGGTTATTGTGCTCGCACCATATGGACAGTTGCTTGATCTCTCTTCTATACTCTGACTCATCCCCATTAGTGATACGTCCCACGACAGTGGTGTCGTCAGCGAACTTGATGATAGAGTTCGCACTGTGTCCGGCTACGCAGTCATGAGTATAGAGGGAGTACTGCAGGGGGCTGAGCATGCAGCCTTGACGTGCTCCCATGCTGATTGTTATCGAGGCTGACACATTTCCACCAATACGAACAGACTGTGGTCTGTGAATGATGAAATTGAGGATCCAATTGCAGAGGGATGCGCAGAGACCCAGTTCTGCGAGTTTGGTAATCAGCTTGAATGGGATGATTGTGTTAAATGCTGAGCTGTAATCGATGAATAACAGCCTGACATATGAGTTTTTGGTGTCCAAGTGGTCCAGAGTGGAGTGGAAGGCCAGCGAGATCGCATCCACCGTTGACCTGTTGTGGCGGTAAGCGAACTGCAATGGGTCCAGGTTTTTGTCGAGGTAGGAGTTGATTAGCTCCATGATCAACCTCTCAAAGCACTTCATCACCACTGGCGTTAGTGCCACTGGTCAATAGTCATTGAGGCATGTCACCTTACTCTTCTTGGGCACTAGTAAAATTGATGCCCTTTTAAAGCAGGTGCTAAAGTCGTGCTCAGTCCAGAGGTCACGCTCAGTTAGTGGTCGCGCTCAGTCCAGAAATCGGACCTGAGTCCAGAAGTCATACCCGAGTCCAAGGCCGTGCTCAGTCCAGAAGTCGGGCGTAAGTATAATCAAGAGAGTTTTACTCATACGTCCCGGATGTGTTGGTGTGATGGAGGGTGTGTGTGTGTGTGTGTGTGAGAGATAGACAATGTGTGTGCGATGGAGGGTGTGTGTGTGTGTGTGTGTGTGTGTGTGTGTGTGTGTGTGTGTGTGTGTGTGTGTGTGTGTGTGTATGTGTGTGTGTGAGATGGAGGGAATGTATGTGTGAGAGGGAGAGATATGGAGGGTGTGTGTGTGTGTGTGTGTGTGTGTGTGTGTGTGTGTGTGTGTGTGTGTGTGAAGGTGTGTGTGTGTGTGTGTGTGTGATGTGAGTGTGTGTGTGTGTGATGGAGGGTGTGTGTGTGTGATGTGTGTGTGTTTGAGTGTGTGTGTGTCTGTGTGAGTGTGTGTGAGAGATGAAGGGTGTGTGTTAAAGAGACGGAGTGTGTGTGTGTGATAGAGGGTGTGTGTGTGAGATGGAGTGTATGTGTGTGAGATGGAGGGTGTGTGTGTGTGAGAGAGACGGAGTGTGTGTGTGTGAGCTGGAAGGTGTGTGTGATGTGTGTGTGTGTGTGTGTGTGTGTGCGAGAGATGGAGGGTGTGTGTGTGTGAGATGGAGGGTGTGTGTGTGAGAGGGAGGGTGTGTGTGTGTGTGTGTGTATGACTGTGTGTGTGTGTGTGTGTGATGGATGGTGTGTGAGTGTGTGTGTGAGAGAGAGTGATAGATATATTGAGGGTTTGTGTGTGTGAGATGGAGAGTGTGTGTGAGAGAGAGAGAGATGGAGGGTGTGTATGTGTGAGGGAGGGTGGGTGTGTGTGTGAGAGAGAGAGATGGATGGTGTATGTGTGTGAGAGGGAGTGTTTGTGTGAGGGAGGGTGTGTGTGTGTGAGGGAGATGGGGTGTGTGTGTGTGTGTGAATGTGTGTGAGAGATGGAGTGTGTGTGTGTTTGTGAGATGGAGGGTGTGTGTGTGAGATAGTGGGTTGTGTGTGTGTGAGTGTGTGAGAGTGTGGTGTGTGTGTGTGTGAGGGTGTGTGTGTGTGTGTGTGAGATGTGTGGGTGTGTGTGTGTGTGTGTGAGACATGGAGGTTGTGTGTGTGTGAGATAGAGGGTTGTATGTGTGTGAGTGTGTGAGAGATGGTGTGTGTGTGAGAGATGGAGTGTGTGAGTGTGTGTGTGTGTGAGATGGAGGGTGTGTGTGTGTGTGAGATGGAAGATGTGTGTGTGTGAGATGGAAGATGTGTGTATGTGTGAGTGTGTGAGAGATGGAGGGTGTGTGTGGTTGAATGTGTGTGAGAGAGAGAGAGATGGAGGGTGTGTGTATGTGAGATGGAGGTTGCGTGTATATGTGAAGGAGATAGAGGGAGTGTGAGATGGTGTGTGTGTGTGTGTGTGTGAGTGAGGGAGGGTGTGTGTGAGAGATGGAGGGTGAGTGTGTGTGTGTGTGTGTGTGTGAGATGGAGGGTGTGTGTGTGTGGAGGGCGTGTGTGTGTGTGTGTGCGAGTGTGTGTGTGAGTTTTTGTGTGTGTGTGTGTGTGTGTGTGTATGTGAGGGTGTGTGAGTGTGTGTGTGGTGGGGTGTGTGTGTGATGGAGGGTGTGTGTGTGTGTGATGGAGGGTGTGTGTGTGGAGGTGTGTGTGTGTGTGATGGAGGGTGTGTGTGTGTGTGTGAAGTGTGTGTGTGAGTGAGATGTGTGTGTGTGTGTGTGTGTGTGTGTTGCATGCATGTGTGTGTGTGTGTGTGTGATGGAGGGTGTGTGTGATGGATGTCCACCAGCCGTGATTGAGTGAACTGTGAGTCCACCAGCCGTGAGTGAGTGAACTGTGAGTCCACCAGCCGTGAGTGACTGAACTGTGAGTCCACCAGCCGTGAGTGACTGAACTGTGAGTCCACCAACCGTGAGTGACTGAACTGTGAGTCCACCAGCCGTGAGTAACTGAAATGTGAGTCCACCAGCCATTAGTAACTGAAATGTGAGTCCACCAGCCGTGTGACTGAACTGTGTCCAATAATCCATTCGGCCCACAATGTCCATACTAGCCCTCTGGAAACCAGTCCCTTCAGCCCAAAACACCAATACTAGCGCTCCAGAAAGTGCGCCCCCTCCCACCCCTCCCCTGGCCACCAATATAGGAATTGGTGGAGAGGTGGAATATTGCGTTGGGGGACCAGCCCTCCCGTGAGAAAATGGGACCCAACGGGTCCCACTTAGCCTAGTATCCCACTAAAGCTTTCCTATCCATGCACCTGTTCAAATGTCTTTTAAATGCTTTTACAGTTCCTGCCTCAACTAATTCCTCTGGCAGCTCATACCATATACCCACCACCCTCTGTATGAAAAAAGTTGTCCCTTGGGATTCTATTAAATCTTTCCCCTCTCACCTTAAACCTATGTCCTCTAGTTCTTAATTCTCCCACTCTGGGTTAAATACTCTGTACATCTACCCTATCTATATTTGGTGTGTCATGTACCCAATTCCAAGCCACACTACCCACATAAAACTGTCACCAGTATCCACAAAGGAAATCTGTTTGTGAGCAGAATGGATAGGGGCACTGCTGAACATCATGCTTGCTCGTTTTTGTTTGCCTAGTAATTACCTATTCACTCCCAGTTTGTATAATCATAAGCTGTGATATGGCCGTGTCGCTAAAACATTGTATCTCAACCTGACAAATTGTCCCCATTGAATGCAGCTGACTATTCAGCTCCAAATCTTCAAATTCAAACTCATGCAGCTGATGACATTCCTGCACATGCCGTTGTCTAGGTTACTGGCAATATCCATGACTGGCATGCATCCTCTTCACAAGTGAATTTATAAACTAGAAATGTCAGAACAAACTCATCGATCAGTCGCCTTCCTACAGCAGATGCTTCTTTTGAACAGAGGCGGTACACGTTCACGCCATCGTCAATGTTGAGTCACTTCTACCAAACTCCATTGTTGCCTGTACGTCACCAAAGTCCTCTTGCTCACCAACCTCTTTGCTCGTTTGTTTGTATTCTCATGCCACACTAGGCTCAGATCACGCTGGCCTCAGCTCTGTAACACTAACTGTGAGTATCCCTGTGAGTAACTGTGAGTAACACTAACTTTGAGTATAGAAGTTGGGATGTAATGTTAAAATTGTACAAGGCATTGGTGAGGCCAATTCTGGAGTATGGTGTACAATTTTGGTCGCCTAATTATAGGAAGGATGTCAACAAAATAGAGAGAGTACAGAGGAGATTTACTAGAATGTTGCCTGGGTTTCAGCAACTAAGTTACAGAGAAAGGTTGAACAAGTTAGGGCTTTATTCTTTGGAGCGCAGAAGGTTAAGGGGGGACTTGATAGAGGTTTTTAAAATGATGAGAGGGATAGACAGAGTTGACGTGGAAAAGCTTTTCCCACTGAGAGTAGGGAAGATTCAAACAAGGGGACATGACATGAGAATTAAGGGACAGAAGTTTAGGGGTAACATGAGGGGGAACTTCTTTACTCAGAGAGTGGTAGCTGTGTGGAATGAGCTTCCAGTGAAGGTGGTGGAGGCAGGTTCGTTTTTATCATTTAAAAATAAATTGGATAGTTATATGGATGGGAAGGGAATGGAGGGTTATGGTCTGAGCGCAGGGTATATGGGACTAGGGGAGATTATGTGTTCGGCACGGACTAGAAGGGTCGAGATGGCCTGTTTCCGTGCTGTAATTGTTATATGTTATATGGTTATATAACTGTGTCAGCTGATTTCAATTAACTCGTTACTGGTAGGAATTTGCCTGCCAATTTACCAGACTCCCCCAAGATTACGTGTTTACAATTTCAGCTGAGAGCTGCGCCTGAGGGAATGTAAATTTAAAACTAAATTACATTGCTCTCCAAAAGCACTGAGGGTAATTCCATGGATGTCTTAGATAACCACAAATACCATGGCTATGTGATCATTCTTCCTGCGCAATGTAGACTACATTTACCAGCAATTTTTATTCTTATAGTTAATCATCTAATCTTATCCATTCACAAATATACCTTACCAGAAGGAGTATCATCCAGACTGACTTCTTTTCATAGACCAATTTTATTATGACCAGTGCTACAGTTACCGTCCACTTTAAGATCTACTAACCATGTATGAAAGATCTACTACTTGTCTATGTCTAATCAGTATCACCTTACAATTCACTGCCTTCACAAGATGACCTATTGGTAGAACATTTTGACATCTACAACAATTTTATTGGAGTTTGAAACCTCTCCCAGGTATGAAGTGAATTTCAGAAAATCCAATCGGTGCTGATGATTTTATAGAGAACATCTTAAAATTAATATCCTAACGAACATCCCATACATCACAGGCTGATGGTTTACATTTTCTTTTTTAACCTCAAACATGTTTATAATATTTCACATTCTTCTGCACCATAAAGGCACGAACAACCAAATGCAAAATCACATTTTAAAGACCCTTTCATTCTAATTCAATCCTCTTAATCTCCCATTTTCTCAAAATAATTAATGAGTGTGCTAGAAAATACAAAATGTTACTCATGCGTAAGAAGGAACTGTAAATGCTGTTTTAAACCGAAGCTAGACACAAAAAGCTAGAGTAACTCAGCGGGACAGGCAGCATCTCTGGAGAGAAGGAATGGGTGACGTTTCGGGTCGAGACCCTTCATCAGACCTATTCAGAAATATTGCTCGTATTTCCTACCACTGCACACAGAAGGAACTGCAAAGTCAAGCACTACTTGAATTAGGTGCAAAGCAAGGCACTTGCTGATTGTTTCTTTAACCTCAAAAGAATATCCTAGTGATTTCTAATCTCAACAGTTTGGCAATTCCTTTACCCATTCCAATCATTCTTCTGATGCCTCAAAAGGAAATTGTGCAAGTAGTATCCATTAGTGTGAATTTGAGAAGTTTTGCAACATAGACTTACATTCTGTTGAGATTGGCAAAACTAGTTTAATTTAATAGTTACCAGAAAGTGAGGGATTAAAGTCAGTAAGGTTTTTATCTGTGAAGGAACTGCATGGTCATTTGACCACAGGAACTTGGTCACAAATAACTGGATCATTGCAGTGCAATTTTCAACAGCAACTATTCTTAATGTGTAAATTTGCTGTGTAAATTGGCTTTGCTGTGTAAATTATGGTTGCCAATAATTTCATTGTGAGACGAGCAGGTTTTCTGTGTTGATTGGCAAGCACTTAACTTCAGTTGTTTTGGAAAGGACATAAAAAGTCCTTCCCAAAAGTTCCTCCAAAGAAAGCATCTGCCCAATCACGTATCAATCACAGATGGGATGATTGAGATTTCGGTATCAATAGGTGTCAACACTGTGGTGATAGAATCGTCATTTTGAGGCTTAAATGTTACAGACACTTAAATGGAGAATTCTACATTGACAGTTGGATGGAGTGCTGCCTTATATGAGATCCAATCTATAAGATGAGCTGTATGCTGAGCCCCCATCTGCTCTTTCAGGTGGATGCAACAGATCCCAAATCAATGTTCTGACGAAGTGAACAGTAGCTAACAGTGATCTATTCTACATTTTTCTTGATCTGCGTCCCCTTTGGTGTCACATTTTCACACATTACCCTTCCATATCTCTGTGTCTCCCTCTCCCCTGACTCAGTCTGAAGAAGGGTCTTGACCCGAAACATCACCCACTTCTCCTATTCAGAGATGCTGCCTGTCCCTCCGAGTTACTCCCGGACATTGTGTTTATTTTCGATGTAAACCAGCATCTGCAGTTCTTTCCCACACAAGTGAATAGAAGTTATCCCTTTGTCCTGACAAATATTTATCCCTCAGTTGGCATTACTGGGAAAACAGATTTGCTGATAATGTTCCCATTTTTGATGGTGGGGGATCACTATGTGAAAAATTAACTACCATGTTGTCTAGGTTCCTGGACTATACTTTTAAGTCATTTCATTGCTCTCAGATCTTGTGAAAGAGGCATGAAAGGTTTCTCCTTAAAATGTCATTTCTTATATTCAATTTGTGGACAACTCAAATTGTCCCTGGGCAAATGATGTTGAGTCACCACCTTGGATTGCTATTGTCCTTGGTAATCTGGGGTAAAACTCGCCTTAAAATATATTGATTGGCTTCCCTTTCTACATTCTTTCAATTAAAGTGACAGTTCCATTTTAGTAATAGCTAGACCACGGGGGACCCGTTGGGTCCCGCCCCCTCAACGCGCGGTTTGCGGGGGGGGGGGGGGGGGGGGGGGGGGGCGGTCTGTGGCATCACGCACACACTAACCACCCCCCACACAAACAAACCACCCCCTTGATATTATATTAATATTATTCATTGGCTCCTTTTACGCCATCCCCGCCCTATCCACTGATGCACAGCCTCCACCTTGCAGGCATGTCTAAAGAGGAAGGGGGGGGGGGGGGGGTAGAGAGAGAGAGAGGGGGGCAGAGACAGAGGGGCAGAGACAGAGAGAGAGGTGAAGAGTGGGGCAGAGAAAGAGAGAGAGGGAGGGGGGGGGAAACGGGGGGGGAGAGAGGGGGTAGAGAGAGGGGGTGAGGGAGACGAGGGGAGGGGGGGGGAGAAGGGGAGAGGGGGAGAGGGAGAGGGTGGAGGGAGAGGGGGAAGGGGAGGTAGGGTGGGGGGAGGGGGGTTGAGGTGGAGCAGGGGAGAGGGGGAGGGGGGAGAGAGGGGAGAGGGTGGGAGGAAGTGGGGAGGGGGGGGAGGGGGGTGGGGAGAGGGGAGAGAAAGGGGGACGGAGGGGGGAGAGGGCAGGGGGGGGGGGGGAGGGGAGGGGAGGGGGGTTTTTTTGCAAGGTTTTTTTGAATTTAGTGAAATCAAATCTCATGGGGTTGGGTTGTAAGCGGCCCATGAAAAATAGGGGGTGCTTTTCCTCCATTTTGCGTTGGGTCTCGCGGAATGCAGGGGAGGCCAAAGGCAGAAAGGTCGGGGGGGGAGGGGGGGGGGGGGGGGGGTTAACGTAACTAGTCAGCGGCTTCAATCCAGACCCCGGGGGGTGGGGGGGGGGGGGTGGGGGGAGGGGGCGGCTGGGCTGCAGGCGGGGTGGTGCGGGGCGGGGCAGGGCGGGCGGGGTGGACAGCTGGCCGAGTGTGAGTTGACTGCGAGTTGGGGAGGGGTTAACGTAACTCGCAGCTCAGTGCCCAGCAGGCTGCGCTTTGAAAACTGTGCGCAGCTGGCCGCGAGGAGCAGAACCATTGTGATGTCATCAGCTCGTTAGCTTTAAAAAATATTTCAGATTTGTGAACAATTTAAAGAAATAACTCAGGAAATAATTAATCAAATTTTCAGATGAGATGATTTTTGAAATCATGAGGTAAATCTCTATCGGAATATATAAAAATGTCACCGAAAAATGTCGTGTTTTCGAGGAGATGTAAATCACAGGCAAACAAGACACACATACACAAATAAATACATCCACATCCAAGAGCAGCGTTTTATAATTATAGAGATATCCAAATGTCATTGTACCTGGATGTTGATTATCACGGGAGAATAATTTTAGTATTCAAATCAATGCAAAATGAAAACTCTTCACTGCTTCAAATCTTAATGCTACTACTGCTTCTCTCCAATAAGTTCTGAAACAACTATCAGTGGAAAATCATTCCATTCTTCAGAGTTTTTTTGTTAATAATCCTGAAGGGTTTTTCAACCTTTGATCTATTCATTTTTAGCTCTATAGGTAACCTCATCATTATGGATTTTCAGTAGGAATATATTATTAAATACTGAGATACTTCAAAATTTATCAAACTTCAAACAATTACATTATAATTCAAGTATAATTATGCCAACATAATTCTATATTGACACTGAATGTTTTAAATCCTTTCACATAACACTATGACAGATGAAGAAAAAAGCTTCTTATTATCCCTTTCAAAACAGACATATCTTTTGAAAAAGCTTTACTGAGGTATCCTAAAAGATGCACTATGTCTTTTTTTCTTGGACAGTGCTCGTTCTGCTCTTCAAAACCATCAATAATATTAAGGTCTGTCTCAAGCCACTTCAGATTCAGATTCAATTTTAATTGTCATTGTCAGTGTACAGTACAGAGACAACGAAATGCATTATAATGCATCCACTTTTATAACAAATGCATTCCACTTTTATAACAAGCTTTAATATAATGGTCAAAAAACAAAGTGTTGGAGGGGCAGGCATATCTGTGGAGAGGACGGACGGACGTTTGGATCAGAACCCTTCTTCATACTACTGTCTTTAGAAGAGACCCAACCCAAATTGTCATCTGAGCATTCTCTCCACAGACTAAGTTCCTCCAGCGCTATGTTTTTTTTCCTCAAGATTTCAGCATCTTCTGTCTCCATTTAATTTAATGGCCTTTTCCAGCAATATCAAATTGGCTTCTCTCCTAATAATATTCATTATCTATTTGTCTATGTATAAATTTCAGATTCAGGTATTTTTGGAACAATTACAAGACTGTTGGGATATGCAATGGGATAATAGAGTGGTTATTTTTGAGTGATCTTATCCATTTGTGACCAGTAACTTGTTGGAAGTTAAACCCCTCGCTTCAGCAACATGTGTCAGAAGGAACTGCAGATGCTAGTTTAAACTGAAGATAGACACAAAAGGCTGGAGCAACTTAGCAGGTCAGACAGCATCTCTGGAGAAAAGGAGTTGGTGATGTATCAGATCGAGAGTCTGACGTTTCGGAGTTTAAAGAAGGGTTTTGACCCAAAAACATCACCTGTTCCTTTTTTCCAGAAGGCTGTCTGCCCCGCTGAGTTACTCCAGCATTTTGTGTCTCTCTTCAGCTTCAGCAACATGTTCAGTTGATTTTTTGCAGCTAATTGTTCCCACAAAAACAAAAGTCAGAAACAAATGTAACTTTGGATTGCATGCCTCACCTACAATAGTCCTCAACTACGTCCTACGATGGTGTGTTTGGTTGAAGTGATGGGAATATGAGGCTACAGTGACATTTGATCCAGAGATAAAAAATAAATGTTTGATATCCTGCTCAGATATCTTGTTGGGGCAATGGGATAGAAATGAGCTTGTACCCATTTTTGAAGATCATCCATTGGTGATAAAATACTTACATATTGACAGAACCTTAAAGTTGGCTTTGGCGTTCATCAAAAAACAGACCTCATGAATTTAGATGCACTGTGCCTGTAAAAAATTATTCCATATCTTTGAGAAATTGTTCCATTGCCACCCCACTGACTCTAGATGATCTATAGGATTGCACAAATGTAATAAGAAGGCATTTACAAAAAAATATATTTTTGTCCAGGATATAAGCTACAGGTACCTTATATCATTACCACATTTCTTTTCATATTTTTTCTTTCATATGCCAGTAAAGCAGAGGGCTTCTGAGCTTTATGTTTAACGTTTAAGTTGCTCCATCATTTACTTATAACCAAATGATAAGGATGTATCCACTGCTCGTAAACAAATCCTTTAAAATCATTAAATGTATGTATTTTCGAGTATTATCTACTTCTGTCACAAAGAGTATGTATATGAGACGGATTTTCCCATTGCTTCATTATCAACTAGACAGAGGAAGTGAGGATAGTGCAGTGCAGTGCAGCGGCTGTGCGGTGTCCTGCTGATAGTACATAACTAATTATTATTTTGTTGGTGTTAATATTTACACTTTGCTGGTACAAATTCCTAAATGTAAAGTTCCTGTGCTTGTCTGCAGGCAACATGTTTTTATTTGTTAGTCTGGCAGGTTAATAGCATGCATCACATCAGTTAAACTATGTTTTAGTTGTAAACCCAGTGAGATTGGATTCAGCTAAGATCCAAATTGATACTAAATGTATGTGCGATGTGTTCATGGATTAGATATATTTTAATTAAAACAAGTTAATCTTTTCTTGAGAAGATATTTCCTTATGTGAATAGAACATATTTAGTGGGTTAGGGGGGAATGAGCCAAATGCAGGCAGACAGGATCAGTGTAGTTGTAATATCTTGAACAGCATGGGTATGTTGGGCCAAAGGGCCTGTTTCCATGCTGTATGCTTCAATGAGTAGAATAAAGAATTGTTTTGATAAAATCTTTGCAATTGCAGAAGCCTGCAAATTGCTGTTAGTCTAATGTTTCACACCAACACCAACTTTGCATTAGGTGCCACAAATGTCAGATATTAATACAGCACTCACTTAGCACCTGATTACTGCATTGAAGACATTGCAGTGTGTGTGTGTGTTTGAGAGTGTGAGTGTTAATCTGCTTGAGTCACGGAAATAGCAATTAAAATGATAAACTCTTTATTTCAGGAGGATGTTTGAGACACTAATGAGAGGCGACATTCAGAAATCATGAAGTACGCTGACAGATATTTGGCAGAGCAAATTGTTCATCTAGGATCTATCTGATCATTATTGAAATGAAAGACGGGCAATGTTTCTAAAACATGAGCAATTTGGTCATCAGATTGAGAATATCAGGACCTGAAATGGTCCAGGGGAGCTGTTTCCTGGGAACATTCAGTTGCACATTACATTAAGATAGTGTACAATCAGCAAATTGTAGCTATTGTTTTCATTGTTAAAGACTTTAATTGTCTTGCCCTTTATTTCAGAATTATGCTGTTTCCCAATTTCTTCTAATGTGCAACCCTTTGCTGTATAAATTAGGCCCCTCGGGCTGCTTGCTTGCATCACTGATTACCAAAGGTACACAATTGCTGCTATGCCCCCCGATAAATATCTATTTCATCACTAGCATCTCTCCCAGTGAGCAATAAGACTCAGTAATAAGTCACTGGTCACTACTGAAGTCTCCATGCCCTTCCAGTTCTGGTCTTCTGCACCTACTCCTCCCCTGCCCCCTACACCAACCCCCCCCCCCCCCCCCCCCCCCCCCTTTTGCCAATCATATTTGCTTTATCACTGGTCACTGTTCCTTCAGCATCCTTGACGGTAAGCCTCGGAAATTCTTCCCTTATATCTGTCCACCACTCTACCTTTCTCCTCTTGTTATGGTGTTCCATAAAAGCTATCTCTTTGATTAAGCATTTGCTCACCTGCCCTTAAATATCCTTAGTGTCAAGTTTTGTCTAAATGTGTTCCTGTAAACGTCAGAACATTTTGTAATCTAAAAGATGCGATATAAATGCAAATTGTTGATGTTAACAGCCAGAGTATAATATCTTTAAGATTGCATCTTGACACTCAATTTAGTAAACATGCAGAATATTCATTGTTATCCCAAAGGTAATTTTGGAGATCCAATTCATGCTTCCTGTTGCAATACATTTTCTGTTGTGATTTTCTGTTTTATGTGTCTAAGTTAGATTCATTAAGAGTTAACTTTAGTTGAGTTTTGAACAGATTGATTTGGCATTGTGAAATTGATCAAGTTTAGTCAGAGGGTGGTGAATCTGTGGAATTCATTGCCACAGATGGAGGCCAAGTCAACGGATATTATTAAAGCGGCTTTTTGATTAGTAAGGGTGCCTGGGGTTTATTGGGCGAAGGTGGGAGAATGGTGTTGAGAGGGAAATATAGACCAGCCATGATTGAATGATGGAGTAGACTTGATGGGCTGAATGGCCTAATTCTGCTCCTAAAACTTATGAACATGAACTTATGAACTAAGTATGAACTCAATTGATCAGCTGAATGTTTCAAACCATAAGAATCGTCCATTTTCACACACTTCCTTCGTATAAGGAGTAGTGAAGCATTTAAATAAGAATGTCGGGAACGT
This sequence comes from Leucoraja erinaceus, assembly GCF_028641065.1. NCBI lineage: Eukaryota > Metazoa > Chordata > Chondrichthyes > Rajiformes > Rajidae > Leucoraja > Leucoraja erinaceus. The sequence continues at coordinate 131,486,535 of NC_073377.1, read as the reverse complement.
CAGCTGAGGAGCAAATCTCTACAAATTGCTTTGCAAGACTAGAGTGCACTTTCTGCCTCATCACTGAAATTCACTGATTGGTCTGAAATTATGTGATTACACAGTAGATTTGATGGGAAATCATTACAAACCTAATTTTCCTTCTAGGTGACCTTTGGACTCTGAAACCAAGTGAATAATGCCATTGCTTGTGCTATCATGTTCGAAACACATTGCAGTGCTGTGCATAGGGATTATTAATGATAAGAAAAAAAGATGGCTACTCATATAGTTCACACAAGTTGGACTACCTCATGTAGACCTGGGATTTTATGTGTATTTAGTTTATTTGAACAGCAATATTATGATACAATCACTTTCTCTGGCAACAAAACAAATCATTCTTTCATGTTTGTGAAGAAAATAATATTAAGTGTGTTTTCTTATAATTTCTCATTTTTCACATCTTTTAAAGTAATATTACTTTCGCTCAATTTCTTTCTCACCCTGTACTTCATTTTAACACTAATTTAGCATGTTTATTTTACATTTCTCTGTGTTCCTTCCAATTTTCACTTTCCAAATCTTAAATATTATTGGTTATTAATATACCTAATTAGTTGTGCCATTCACACAAAGGGTGGTGGGTGTATGGAACAAGCCGCCATAGGAGATAGTTGAGGCAGGGATTATCCCAATATTTAAAAAACAGATAGACAAGTACATGGATAGGACATGTTTGGAGGGATATAGGCCAAGCATGGGCAGGTGGGACTAATGTGATTGAGACATGTTGGCCGCTGTCGGCAAGTTGGGCCGAAGGGCTTGATTCCACACTGTATCACTCTATGACTCTATTACTATTAATTTTTCAACCCAAATCCCTGTTTCTCTCATTGCTGTTCTTTTTTCTTTCTCATGGTTCCAAAAAGTTATGGCAAAATATTTGAGGAGGTAGACCAGAACTATATCAAATTAACGAAGGATGCCATTCGATGCCCCATTAAACCAGTAACTGGCTCATTTCAGAGTATTGTTTGGTTCATTATTTTTTAATATACATTTATTGATAATAGTTTCACTTTTGCATTATATGGACGGGAAAGGAATGGAGGGTTATGGTCTGAGTGCAGGTAGATGGGACTAGGGGAGAATAAGTGTTCGGCACGGACTAGAAGGGCCGAGATGGCCTGTTTCCGTGCTGTAATTGTTATATGGTTATATTATGTTAGATTTAGCAAGAGGTCTAAATCCCCTTCTCAACACAAGCTCATGCAAGGGTCATCTGCCGACTGTACTAAGTCTCGCCATTCCGAGTGAAATAATAGCTTAGCATTTGCACTTGCCATGAAACTGTTGGCTTTCGCAGCCATTATTCTGTGAAATTGAAAACAACTTCTGACTTTGATCCACATGTGTGCATATTGGAATCCAAAGTATGATGATGTAAATACTTGGTAAACCTTGTTGAAATAAATGTTACTGGGTTTTTAGCACTGTGCTAATATGTAATGGGTTAAACCTTGTGGGTAAATGCCAGTGACTGCACATTGAATTTACACCAACTTCCAGCATTGTTGCAAGCAATTTCACAATTCTGGCATATGTGTGCACAAATATAAAAGGCAATTGAAAGCCTGAAATAAACACAGAAAATTCTGCAAATGTTCAGTAGATAAACCATGTCCGTGGAGAGGTAAAGAAGACAGTGGCCTGAAATGTTAAAGGAGGGTCCCGACCCGAAACGTCACATCCTTTTTCTCCAGTGATGCTGCCAGACCCACTGAGTTACTCCTGTACTTTGTGTATACCTGAAATGTTAACTTTGTTTCTCTCTCCATAAATGTTTCCTAACCTGCTGAGTATCCCGAGTACTTTATTCCAGTTGTGGAAGTATTGAACCTACTGATAGGTTCCAGCCAGCAAATCTGGCAGTATGCTGAACTGATTAGAGTCTGGGAAGACAGGCCGAACTGCTGCATGTTCTGTTGGTTCAATCATTTCAATTGAATGCAGTTGAACAGAGGGACCTAGGAATAACTGTGCACAATTCCCTGAAGGTGGAATCTCATGTAGATAGGGTGGTAAAGAAAGCTTTTGGTGAGCTGGCCTTTATAAATCAGAGCGTTGAGTACAGAAGTTGGGATGTAATGTTAAAATTGTACAAGGCATTGGTGAGGCCAATTCTGGAGTATGGTGTACAATTTTGGTCGCCTAATTATAGGAAGGATGTCAACAAAATAGAGAGAATACAGAGGAGATTTACTAGAATGTTGCCTGGGCTTCAGCAACTAAGTTACAGAGAAAGGTTGAACAAGTTAGGTCTTTATCTTTTGGAGCGCAGAAGGTTAAGGGGGGACTTGATAGAGGTCTTTAAAATGATGAGAGGGATGACGTGGATAAGCTTTTCCCACTGAGAGTAGGCAAGATTCAAACAAGAGGACATGACTTGGGAATTAAGGGACAGAAGTTTAGGGGTAACATGAGGGGGAACTTCTTTACTCAGAGAGTGGTAGCTGTGTGGAATGAGCTTCCAGTGAAAGTGGTGGAGGCAGGTTCGATTTTATCATTTAAAAATAAATTGGATAGTTATATGGATGGGAAAGGAATGGAGGGTTATGGTCTGAGTGCAGGTAGATGGGACTAGGGGAGAATACGTGTTCGGCATGGACTAGAAGGGCCGAGATGGCCTGTTTCCGTGCTGTAATTGTTATATGGTTTATATGGTTATATATGGAATATTTACTGCTGCACATAAAGATGCTAAATTCCATTGTTTTTAATTAATACTGCTTGTAATAATATTTTAATTACTTTTAAATGGCATTAATTCATCTTCATAAGGTCATGTCATAAGTGATAGCAGCAGAATTAGGCCATTCGGCCCATCAAGTCTACTCTGCCATTCAATCATTGCCGGTCTATCTCTCCCTCCTAACCCCATTTTCCCGCCTCCTCCCCATAACACCTTAGACAATTTAAAAATAGTGACTTTATTTTTTAATTGGATATTTTATTTCTAATTATTTTTGATTGATTCTGAAGCCATTCCAAAAGCTTGACAATTCAAAAATATGGATGGACAGCAAAATGGACTGGAGGCTTAGGTTTCATATCTGCTCGTTTTTCAGCAGATGCATGGATGGATCCTCTTCAGACCAGATTCCATTGTGTGAGCTCCAGCAAGGGACAGCAAGGGATCTTGCTCAATGTGTTCAACATGAAGGGCCAATACGTATTTCATTCTATAGCCAAAACAGTTAAGTGAATAGTAAAATGCATTCTGAACAGTGCAAGAGTGGGCGGCAGTCCCAGCCAGCAACATCTGGGGGAATTAATGCTGCACAATCTTTGTGGCGTTTAAGTGGCTTTTAGATAGGCAAAAGATATTCAGGGAATGGAGGAGTATAGATCATGTGCAGGCCGATGTAATCAATGTATCTTGACGTCATGTTCGGCACAGACATTGTGGGTGAAGGCCCTGTTTGTCTGCTGCACTTTCTATGTTCTATGTTAACTTCTCTAAATCTGATCAATTAAGTTTACAAATGGTGACACCAGGGATTGCAGATGCTATAATGTGGAGGAGAAAAACTATAGGAATAGGTGAGTGGATCAGGCCGCATTTGTGAAAACAGATAGAGTCTGTTTGCCTTTAGCTTTATAAGTGGAGGATTCATTCTTTTAACTAAATATCTATATTACTAAAACTCTGTTCTTGAATGGTTTCGGCTTTCTGTGCTGCGGTTTCCGAGAGTACGCCGCCACCTACGGCCGTCATTTTTGGCCACCTCGCTCAGAGCCCTCCTCCGCCGCGTGTGTGCCGAGGATTTTTCCCGTCGATGAAAATTGACAGAGATATTAATGTTTTTACAACATTCCCCATTCTCTCTGCTGCCCCTGCTGGAGGGAGGGGGAGTGACTATAAAACCAGGATGTGGTGTGCCTCAATCAGTCTCTGCAAGTGGTGTGCCTCAATCAGTCTCTGCAATTGGTGTGCCTCAACCAATCTCTGCAAGTGGTGTGCCTCAATCAGTCTCTGCAAGTGGTGTGCCTCAATTAGAGCTTTGAATGACACTGACAAATGTCTACAGCACTGTGAGTACCCTTAATTTGGTTTGAAAATATGGTTAGAGGTAAAAAAGCACTGCCTGCAAATGGTTGTTTGGGTTTGGGTTGAAGTAAAAAGGCACTCTCTCTCTCTCCCCCCCCCCCTCTCCTCCCTCCCCTCCCCTCCCCCCCTCTCCCCCCCCCCCCCCCCCCCTCTCCCCCCCCCCCCCCCTCCCCCCCCCCCCCCCCCCCTCCCCCCCTCCCCCCTCCCCCCCCCCCTCCCCCCTCTCCCCCCCTCCCCTCTCTCCCCCCCCTCCCCCCCCCCCTCTCTCCCCTCTCCCCCCCCCTCTCTCTCTCCTCCCCTCTCTCTCCTCCCCCCCCTCCTCCCCCCTCTCCCCTCCTCCTTCCTCCTCTCTCTCTCTCTCCCCCCTATCCCCTCGTGAGTGCGTGAGTGCAGAGGGGAGAGGTAGTTAGTGTGTGATGCCCCCCCCCCCCCCCCCCCCCCCCCCCCCCCCAACCGCACGTTGGGGGAATAGGCCCAACGGGTCTACACTTGGTCTAGTATGTTTTAAATTTTGCTTGATTTCTTCCAAATATTTCAGTTTCTACTTTAATCCGTATCTGATTTGCTTCTGTAAAATGATCTAACAGTTGAACTAAACAATTGTTTTTTTATTCTCTCAATCTTCTCTCTGTAAGAAAGTTTTCCATTTTCATTGAAGGCAGTTTAGTTCCATCTTTGATCACATATGCTAGATTCCCTACAAAAAATGCATACTGCAAATCACCATGGTAAAACAAAATGTGGATTCATGTCACAAAGCTCAGTAAATCAATGTAAGTGGGTTCCTTCGAGATTAATGGGAAATGTTGCCTCATTGCAACTGATCAGGAAAAATGTATCACTGTACACTCCCCTGAAGCTTCACTTTCAGTACCATTCTCATTTCCGGATAGGCATCTGAGCATGATGTTCAAACTGGTCATTGCAATGTATTCACAAGCAACTTTACATAAGGAACGCATTCTACTTTGAAGTAAAGACAAGTAAAGAGAACAGAACTCCCAGATAAGCATATTTTATTGATAGCTAAAAACATCCAACTAACAGCATTGTCTGTACAGTGTTGCTTCATAATTCATACCACATGGAGCATGTAGTTCTTAAAGATATACAGGCATTCAGCCTCCCCTAAAAAGTAACACATCCATAGCAACAATAAGTAATATTCTTATTTTGTAAATTATTTATATAAATAACAAATTATCTACAGAAAACAACTATAGCTAAATATAAATCTATTCATTTTTCTATCTTTCTTAACTGTAATTCCACAATGTAAACTGGAGTTATTTGTATGTGCTTTGGTATCAATGACATCTTCAATGAACTTAACATGACAAACTTCATATCTAGCGTAGGAACATAAGTTTAATGACATATAACCAGGAATGCAATATATCACATGGATTTCTCAACATCCATTGGAATTCCTAGAATTAAGCAGACTACTCTATTAACAGAACCCATCTGTCTCCATTGGCACGCAACAGTCCACCTTCCCCATAACCTGAAGAAACATTCCTGCATGGATGCTTAACAGCAGTATTTTTTTGCATGAACAGAAAGTGCTATAGACATTCTGTGGACATACAGTATGTTGCTCTATAAATGACCCAGCTTGCTGTAGCATCAATTTGCATCCTAATAATTATATCTCGAATTAATATTGGAGTCATTAATATATTGATGCTAACTTCTTCTGTCGGCTGATAATAAATTCCATTTAACATACCTAATTCCATTTCTACTATGCCCATTGTAGGGTACACATAGCGCTCCATTAGAACTGTTCTACAACTTTACCTCCCTTACATCAGGAATAACCAGAGACTACCTCCCTTTCCATCAGTCAACGTTTTAAGGGACCTAAATATCTGCACAATGTGTTCTATCCACTGGCAATTAAAATGTCACGCTGTCTTGAAAGGGCATTCTGAAGGTGGATGGCTTCCATAACAGCTGTAGCTCCCACCTTTCACTTCATGTCATAAACTGTTTTCTTGCCAAAGCCACTTGTAGCATTTATGTGACTTGGCTTCTTAAAAGAAGACCACACCACCATTATTCTCCAACTGCACCTCAGCGTCATGTCCTGAGTCTTTGGCATTTATCAATGCCCTTTCACACTTTTGCACACTCCCTCGAATGTCAGATGACTTTATCAAGCAGTTTCACGTGAATTATTTCGTTTGCCAGGCGTAACACCAAACAATCTGGCAGCATCTGATCTCAAAAGATCTAAAACATGTTGTCAAGTGCCTTTAACTTGAGAATATATTTGTTCATCCACTCACCCACTCTCTTAGTGCACATACCAGATTTGTAGTTTAAGAACATTTTCTGAAAGTATTGGATTAAAATGTTTCATCAAACCTTTTACAGTATCCTTCCAGGATATCTTGTCAGGGTTTGTGGTGCAAAAACATTTTGGTCCTAACCTTAGAGAATGACGGTGGGTAAGTGGTTGAAGTGTCCCTGAGTGAGCATTTTGGGGATAGTGACTTTCACTCTGGAAATATTTAAATTTCCACTGATCAAATTTTCAATATATTTTTTAATGCAGCCACTGATGCTGATGCAATGATGCATGCACATTTGTATAATTGCTACATCTATCCAGAATTAATTGTTGAATGGTTGCACACCTCAGCAAATTTGCGAGTGGTTTGTTGCAGGAACAGCTGGAAAGGCAAAGACACACAGAAGATTGGCAGTAAGGGAGATTAGTGAAGTTTCTTGCACAATTGCACAAGCTTTTATTTGTTTTTGAATTTGTTTCGAAATGATTATTCTGTGCTGCATTTTATTTTGTGCGATTACCTTGTGGTTAAATCCCAATGTGACAGTTGGAGATTTTAACTTAAAGTAATTAAATTAACTGAAATTATAGCCAGCCTTAGTAATGGTAACCATGATTGTTATAAAAATCCACCTGGCTCACTAATAATCTTCAGAGAAGGATATCTGTCATCCTGATGCTGTGCAATACCCGATCCACCAACATCTTAAGTGCCTACTCAGGGGCAGTTAACAAAGACAATAAAGTATGGCATCTCATGTGATGCCCAATGCGATGTGACTGAATTAAAAGTAAAAAGGTAGCGAGAGTCAGAAACCGTAGGAACTCGATGTAGGCAACCCTTGGTGAATGGGGAAATGTAGTATTATTTATTTGCATTCTCTCTTTCACTTCTTCTCTTCCTACTGTGTAGTGGACAGAAGACCAGCGAGAATGGTGACACTGGTCCATGTACAGCAGAGCTCTTTCAAAGTAAGGTAAGCAACAGAAGTGAGGGTTCAGCTTATCAAAAGCCTTTCTGTTACATATTTTGTAGCGATGTTATTCAATGTAATTTTGAATGGAATGGATATCTGATCATGAACTATATTGTTACTAGACAGTCTTTGTTACCCAGTAACTAGTCTTTATTTGATCTTTGTATCACAATTGTGGATCATCGGGCATTGGCCTTCATAAGGCACTGCCCATGGGCACACACTGGAAGATGAGAGAATGGAGGTTTTAATTACAGTAGTTGTCTTTAGTAAGCTGTCAGCATGAAGCAAACACCATACTATAAATGACTGATATATACAAAATATAAAATCATCATATGGTCCTGCAGGGGAGTTTAAACTTGCACACAGTCTACAAATTATAGTCAGTAGTTTCCAGCAATCATTGTAACACATGTAGGCTCCTATAATGGAAGCAGCAACCCTAATTAAGTATTTCATCAACATCTGCAGGATGCCCCATCCAGGTCACGAAGGTTGAAGATGGCCAGGCAAGGCGAGGGACGACAGTTCACGGGTCAAACAGATGGAGGTGACGGCTGCAACAAGGCTAGAGTTGGGACTGTGAAATGGCGGCAAAACCTGATGACTTTCACATAGACTCAACAGGCTGTTTCTATGTTCAAGAAGGAACTGCAGATGCTGGAAGATCGAAGGTATGCATTATTTGCTACTTCAGGGATTGTACTTAAGTATGGCAATAATCTTACTGATCCGTGTGCAAAAAAAGCACCTCATTGTACCTTGGTACACATGATAATAAATGAACCATTGAACCATTGTTTCAAGAAGGCATTGCATGCTTATTGCTCGAATGTTTATCACATGCTTCATCATCCATCTGCAAACGTAGCACCAGTTGCCAGCTGCTGGATCGGTCAAACCAATTTCTCAAAGCCAAAAATTGGTAAATCAAAAGAAAAATAACATTAAAGAATTCTGATCTGCAGAATTTCAAACCTAAAAATGATGAAAGGTCATAGACGTGAAGCATCTATCTCTATCTCGATCTATATTACTAAAAGTCTGATCTTGACCACTTCCTGTTGTTCTGTATATTGATTTTAGAAAAAATGCTGCCACTTACGGCTGTGATTTTTGGCCATCTTACTCAGAGTCCCCCTCCGCTGCTCATCAGGTGCCAAGGATTTTTCCCATCGATGAAAAATAAAAGAGTAATAGTGTTTAAAAAATGTTGAGATTCTCTCTCATGAAGACCACGCCCCTTTTGGAGGGACTATAAAACCCGGAAGTGCGGAGGTGCCTCAGTTCTCTGCAAGATGGGGGAGCGAGAGGTCGCAATTCTCAGTCTGAGCTGTGAATAACACTGAACACATGTCTGTGAGTGGTTTTACTGACCTGTCAGTGCCCTTAATGTGGTTTGAAAATTTAGTTTGAAAATGCAAAAGTGTGTTTTGGTTTGAAAGTGCTAAAGCTGTGTTGCCTTTGGTTTTGAATGTGCAAAAGCAAGCTGCCTTGCCTTTGGTTTTGAAAGTGCTAAAGCAAGCTGCCTTGCCTTTGGTTTTGAAAGTGCTAAAGCAAGTTGCCTTCTCTTTGGTTTTGAAAGTGCTAGAGCAAGCTGCCTTGCCTTTGGTTTTGAAAGTGCTAAAGCAAGCTGCCTTGCCTTTGGTTTTGAAAGTGCTAAAGCAAGTTGCCTTCCCTTTGGTTTTGAAAGTGCTAGAGCAAGCTGCCTTGCCTTTGGTTTTGAAAGTGCTAGAGCAAGCTGCCTTGCCTTTGGTTTTGATAGTGCTAAAGCATCGATGAAAAATAAGAGTTATTAGTGTTTAAAAACTGTTGAGATTCTCACTCCTGTCAATCACGCCATGAAGGCCACACCCCTTCTGGGGGGAGGGGGAGAGGGACTATAAAACCCAGAAGTGTGGGCGTGGCTCACTCTGCAAGATGGGGGAGGAAGAGGTCACGACTCGCTGTCTATAGTGGCCTTGCACCCTGCTTGAAATGGTATAAAACTACACTTGAATTTGGTGCCCTTGCACCCTGCTTGAAATGCAATTTCAAGGAATAACTGTGGCCCACCAGCCGTGAGTGAGTGAGCTGCCAGCACAATACGCTTGAGTGACTGAGCCGCCAGCCCAAGAATCCATTCAGCCCACAATGTCCATATTAGCCCTCTAGAAACCAGTCCCTTCAGCGCACAACACCCATCCAGAAAGCCCCACCCCCTCCACTGGACACCAATATTGGAATTGGTAGAGAGGTGGAATATTGCGTTGGGGGACCAGCCCTCCCGTGTGATGCTGGGATCCAACGGGTTATGGTCTGAACGCAGGTATATGGGACGAGGGGAGAATACGTGTTCGGCACGGACTAGAAGGGTCGAGATGGCCTGTTTCCGTGCTGTAATTGTTATATGGTCCCACTTAGTCTAGTACATAACTTAAACTCTCATCTTGTTCTCTTCCGGTTTGCGTTGTACATTTGCGCAAAAACATTACCTACGCTATGATTTTTCGCCACCTTACACACCGTTCTCCTGTGCTTCAAGTTCACAAAGTTTTGTGGAATCGGTGGAATATTACCAAAAAAATAATAATTAAGGTTTAACAACTGTAGGATCAACAAATTGGTCTTCTCTCAGCACCGGAAATTGGAGGAACAGCACCTCATATTCCGTTTGGGGAGTCTGCACCCCGGGGGCATGAACATCGAATTCTCCCAATTTTGTTAGTCCTTGCTGTCTCCTCCCCTTCCTCAGCCCCCCTGCTGTCTCCTCCCATCCCCCAGCCTTCTGGCTACTCCTCCTTTTCCCTTTCTTGTCCCCACCCACCCCCGCCCCCGATCAGTCTGAAGAAGGGTTTCGGCCCGAAACGTTGCCTATTTCCTTCGCTCCATAGATGCTGCTGCACCCGCTGAGTTTCTCCAGCTTCTTTGTGTAACCTGGTCTTCTCTCCTGTCAGTCGCCAGAACGGAGACTCCCCTTTTGGCACCCGCTGTCAATTACAGGGGCAAGGAGAATAAAGCCCCGGAGTACAAAAGCCGTCCCGAGTTGGGGACCCCTGGAGTGCAGAGGCTTGGAGTGCGGAGCGACCCAGAGTGACTGCGAGGCCGACCGCTGCAACCTAGAGATCCTGGGGAAGTGAGGAGTGTGGGGGATTGAGGGAGCTGGGCGAGCCACCCCCATCAAAGATCTTATAGCAGAGCTTTGCTATAAGACCTTTGCCCCCGATCACACACCCCACCACCCCCATCCTCTCCCCTCACTTCCCCCTCCACCGGCTACAGGATGCCCCGCCAGAAGCCGTCCCCAACTGCAGGACTCTTCCCCACCCCACCAGCCCTCACCTGAAGCCATCCTGTCCCGTCCCCAGCTGCAGGATGCTCCCGCACCCCCCACCAGTCCCCGCCTGAAGCCGATGGGGAGCGGCAACGGTAGGGCACGGCAGCGACAGGCCACGGCCATGACAGCGGTAGGCAGTGGCGGCGGCAGGCCATGATAGCAATAGGCCACGTCAGCGATAGTCCACGTCAGCGATAGGCCTGGGCAGCAGCAGACCACGGCAGTGGTAGCCAACGGTAGGCCAGGGTAAGGGACGGCCGAGGCAGTGGTAGACCAGAGCAGCGCTTCCCCACCCCCACCGACCCCTGACAGGCCCTGCCTGAAGCCATCCCCCTCCCCCGGCTGCAGGACGCTTTCCCCCCCTCCCCCGATTTGACACCGGCCCCCACCTAAAGCCGTCCCCTCAGCTGCAGGATGCTCCCCGCCGACCCCCACCTGAACCCACCCGCCTTCCCGGGCTACAGAACGATCCCCGCCTGAAGCCGTCCCCGTCCCCAGCCGCAATCCATTCAGCCTACAACACCCGTACTAGCCCAATAAAAGTCCATTTGGCCCACAATGTCCTATTCGCCCTCCGAAAATCAGTGCCTCCGGCACACAAAATCAGTACTAGCTCAAGAAAAGTCCCTTTGGTCCATAACATCTGTGCTAGCCCTCTGGAAACGAGTCCCTTTGGACCATAACACCCGTACTAGCCCTCCAGAAAGACCCCCCCCCCCACCCAATGGGTGAGAATGGCTGCGCCACCAGAGAGCCACAAAGAGTGGATGGGGGGGGGGGGGGGGGGTTGAGGGGGGATGGAGTGAGTGCAGGAGGCATCCCCCCCCCCCCAACCACCACTGGGCTCCGACAGCCCCCGCCTGAAGCCGTCCCCCTTCCCTACCGCTCTCTCACAGCCTTACCGGCCCTCGACAGCCCCCACCTGAAGCCCAATGCTCCCCCCTCCCCCAGCTGCAGAACGCAACACGAGACACAACGCATACACTCCTCCCCTCCAACCTCACACTCCCCGCCACACTCCCCCCTCCCCCACACCCCCCCTCCACTCACACCACGCTATCCCCCCCCCCCCTACACCCCCCCTGCCCACTCGCACCCCCACTCCCCTCCGTGCCTCCCACCCCACACCTCCCTTCCTTCCCCTCCTCCCCTCCCACACATAAAGAGGAGGGGGAGGGAGTGCTGGGGGATGAGGGGAGATGAGCCTCACCTGCGCAGTTTGGGGCTATGGGTGTGTGGTGGAATATTGTATTAAGGAATCAGTTGCGTTGGGGGACCAGGCTACCCGTGTGACTGGGACCTAACGTGTCCCACTTAGTCTAGTTAACTCTATTTCTCTCACCACTGATTTTGCCTCACCTCCTGAGTGCTTCCGACAATTTCTGCTTTGTTTCAGATTTACAGCATCTGCATTTTTTTTGAGTTCCAAAATGTTCACCAGGCAGCTGTCTTCACATGTGTTGGCTCATTTTCAGTGTGTTTCCAGCATTTATTCCTTTCCCTAAAAAAATAAATGGCATCTTATATTCTCAAAGTAACATCTTCTTATCCTTTCAGCTGTAGTTTTGTTATGTTGTAATCGAATCGAAGAAATGGCATATCAATGAAGAAGGCCATTCAATCCAGCAAGCACTCACTAGAAAATGGTCTTCTTGTTAAGCTAAATGCATTATTTTCTTGTAAATGCTCCCTATGTATTTCCTCTTTCAGTCTGGCCATAACCAGTGCCTTGGGCATGATATAAGAAAGTCACCATTTCTTTTTCATCATGTTAGCAGACAGTTTGTGAAATGATTCCCAAATGTAAATAAAGTGGGACTAGTGAAGATAAAGTGGGTGGCATGGACATGATGGGCTGGAAGGCTTCTTTCAGTGATTTATAACTATGACAATGACGTTATAAGGGCTAAAGCAGTCAAAGTTTACTCCATTGTAATTGTTCGGACCACGCAATGATAACTTTTCTACTTGAATTCCATTTGTGTGGTCAGTCACTCAACATCACCTACCACGGTTGAAGATCCTTGCCTGTTGATTAATTGATAAACGGAACAGGAGAAAATTCAGAAGGTTTCATAACATGTGGAGTGGACCTGAAGTTTGCATGCTCTAAATATTCAACAAAACCCACTGGAAACCCAATCCATTTTAAAAGAAACATGAATTGCTTACAAGGTTTACAGGCCAAGGGTTTGAAAAGAGAACATTTGTATTTTGAAAAATAAAACCTCAACACAGCTTACTTTATCTGAAAGGGAGGAAGACACTGATAGCAAGCAGTGAAGGAAAGCCTGAAGAAGTGTTGACAACTGGCTTATTCTCACTGCAGAGGCTTTCAGCAGCCTGTAATTCACCGATGGCCTTCAGACGAGAGCTCTCCTGCTGTACATTACTGTTACTTTGTCTGTATATTGCTGGTTTTAAAGAGCTTCCTGTGCCAGCCAGTGAAGTGTGGAATTATACCCCAGCAAATACAAACCAGGACCACTCATCTTGTTTTAATAAATGCTTCTGAAATACAATAGTCTCTTATTTTAACTGTTGATTTTGTTGTCTTTGACTTCGGTTGAAACCTTATTTTGTTTCCAACTTGCCTTCATACTAAATCATGGATCTTAAGTTTCAATCAAATACTGATTTGCGATAAATCCTTCCAGGCCATCAATTTTACATTTCATATTGTTTCAATAATGGACAAACGTAATCCATGAAAGGTTACACTGACTCAAAGCAGGTGTGCTGGAATCTTAGCTATCTGTGAATGGCTGTAGCAGCATGTCCATATATTAAATCATACAGTTGTACAGCAGAGAAACAGACCCGTTGGTCCACTATGTCCAGATACTTTTTCAGCATTTACAATATTGAACAAACTCAAACAGAGAAAAAGATGATACAAATCTTCAACATTGATATAACTATTTGAATGAGTCACAGTTTTCTATTTCATTTTCCAAGTCTGTGAGGCCCTTTTACTTAAGATAGACACAAAATGCTGGAGTAAATCAGCGGGACAGGCAGCATCTCAGTATTGAAGGTATGGGTGCCGTTTCCTTCTATCCTTCACTCCAGAGATGTTGCCTGACCCGCTGAGTTACTCCATATCTTCGGTGTAAACCAGCATCTGCCGTTCCTTCCCACACAGGTCCTTTCACTTGATGTGTATAATGTTCAGTAACCTTTCAGCATGAAAGGTGGCTTGCATTCACGTCAGGTTTTGCAAATTGCAAGGTGACTAATGAGGCCAATGTGAGAACTACAGTCTCACATATAGAGTCATAGAGAAATACAGCACAGAAACAGGCCCATCAGCCCAACTCACCTATGCCGACAAAGATGCGCCACCTAAACTAGTGTAATTTGCCCGTGTTTAGCCCATATCCCTGTAATTCATTCCTATGAATATACCTGTCCAAATGTATTTTACATGCTGTAATAGTACCTGCCCTAATTAACACCTCTGGCAGCTCATTCCATATAACACCACCCGCTGAGTGAAAAAGGTTACAATGAAATGTTTTTTCTCTCGCCTTAAACTTGTGTCCACTGGTTCTTGACTAAACCAATCCTAGGTAAAAGACTCTCAACCCAAAACATCACCTATTCCTTCGCTCCATAGATGCTGCCTCACCCACTGAGTTTCTCCAGCTTTTTTGTCTACCTTTGATTTTTCCAGCATCTGCAGTTCTTTCTTAAACACTGTACATTCACCCTATCAATTTTCCTTACATGGTATAGGTATACATGTCAGGATGAGCAAGCGGGAACTTTGCGCAGTTGTTTTTTTTTTCCACTGCAAATATGGACTTCTGCATGCTCCCCATCCGTGGCCTTGAACTCAATAACATTCTTGGTGCTTCTTCTCACCTTTGAATGTTCATGGGCCAGAAGTTCACAGGAGCTAGGGTGGGTTAGTGTTGAATATCTTTAAAAAAAAAACTTTGAGGACTACCTTGAGTCTTTTATTCTCTGTTCATCTGGTAATCTCTCACGACAGAACTCAGAACCACATCTATTTTCAGGAGTCTGGCATCAGGCATGCAAACACTGTTGCCAGTACAAATAAAACCTGTTGACATAAACCAGGGTCTCAATGCTGGAGATATTTGCCTGAAAGAGGAGCAGTGGGCCACTTATTTTCTCATACGCCAGAGGTTTTTTTTGGAAACAGCATTGATCTAGTGCATTGAGATGCTTGCTGTGTGCAGTCCAGCATGTAAGTTAGATGGTGGGGTGTACAATCACAATCCTGTTATTATAGAAGATTTTGGATAAATTACAGGTACTGCAAAAAAAAGCAAAATACTGTCAATATCAAAATATCTGAAATAAAAATCTGCTTTGAGAAAATAACGCTCTAATAAAATCCATATGTGTAATGCCTTCTGACAGACTGACAATGTGAACCTATTTGGACTGGCAATTGCCGTTAGCAGTCCTGTATCCTAAGCTTTGATGCATTCATTGTTACTGCATTTGTGCCGTGTATTAAATGCAAACTATTGGGCAAATGATAGAGAGGAGCTTTATTCTCCATAAATGTTCGTGGATTCTTCTACAAAGGTGTATTCTGATTGAACATACTTTTTCTTTGTTTTAATAATGCTGGGTGTCATTCCTCTCTACTTGCCTGTTATTATATTGTCCCTTCCAGAACATACATTCACATTTAAAATAGAACACTAGACCTGAACTCCAACAACGACTTTTGACAGAAATATACCCAAGGAGCCTACAGTGATAAAACTGGCTCAATACTTATAATACGATTTAGAACATTTTGTATGTGTTTACATGAGACTTCCATTGCTTTTAGTTTTAGTCTCAGAGATATAGCATGGAAACAGGCCCTTTACCCACCGAGTCCATGCCGATCAACAATCTCCCGGATAAACACTAGTTCTATGTTGTCCCACTTTCTCATCCATTCCCTACACACAAGAATCGTTTTTTTTTAAATTACGAAGCCAATTTTCCTTCAAACCCACATGTCTTTGGGTTTGACTGGTGGAGCACCCGGGGGAAAACCATGTGGTCACAGTGAGAATGAGAAATCTACACAGGCGACACCTGAGGTCGGGATCAAAACCGGGCCTCTGGTGCTGTGAGGCAGTAGCTCTAAAAGCTGTGCCACCGTGATGCTTTCCTATATGATATTTCACATGGCATGATGGCAAACTTAGTCGGAGGCAGCTACATCTTGCAATTAAATTGTTTGGTCCAGAGTGAGCCAAAAGACATTGCAAAGTTAAAGACTGCTGGCAAATCACCAACCTCTTCACTCTTTTGCATGCTTGAACAAATAAATATCAACAAATAATGGGTAATTTGAGACAAACAAAGCCCAATGTCCTAATTTTCCATATTTCCTTTTCATGGACCATTGTTGCAGGAAAATTTAAGTCAAACTTTGGCAGCAGCATCACTGTTATCAAATTATTTTCTCTTTCAACTGTGCTACTTTTCAAAATCTTGTTATCATGAATGTTTATGATTGATAGTAATTAAAATATATTATTGTAATCTACTGATTGATTTTGAAACATTTTGGTCTGGAAATTCCATAATGTTAATGATTTATTTTTATTCAGTGCTTGAGTAATTCAAGGTGCAAAATCATTCCCTCGGAAAATGTGGCAATTAGCTTGTTTCATGCTTAATGAAAAGTTTCATCAGGTAAACCCATGCATATGATGCATCAACATGGAGCACAATGCACAGTGGAGGCTAGCAATCCTTCTGAAACACTGAGTTGGAGGTTCCTCTATGCAACTATAACACACATAATGTATATAATTAACTGATTCTGTGTGATATATAATTAACACATCATGTGAGACACATGAAGGAAAATAAGTTGGGCATCAGGGGTTTGTTGGAATATCATTTAATTATCTCTGATGGGAATACACTTGGAAATTATGAGCAGTTCCAGTCTCGGTACCTAAGAAAGGATACACGTCACAGAATAAATGCATCAAATTCCAGGGGACGGAGTCCTAAGATGTTATGCCTGTCATAAGAGGAGGGTGAAACAGGCATGTATTCACTGAAGATTAAAAGATTGAAAAGGGATCTCATTAACATGCACAAATCTTTGACAGGATTTGACAAACTGGATATAGCAAGGATGGTCCTTGTGTCAGAGGGAGAGGGAGTTCTAGAACCAAAGATTATAGTCTTGGGATACAGGCAAAGACATTTCAGACAGATCAGGAGAAATGTCTTCATTTGGAAGAATGAATTTTCTGCCAGAAGAGTAGATGGGGAACAAGTCAATTAATATAATTTAGAAGGAGAAAGGTAGATTTTCAGATGTAAAAAAGCATCTGGTGACACAGAAAGGAAATGTGAATGTGGTATTGAGATAGAACCATCCATGATTGTTTTTTTGTGGGAGAGCAGCCTCAAAGGGCCAAAAGATCCCATTTCCAACACTTCTATATTTTTCTTCTGCCAGTTTATTTCAAATGGTACATGGTATTCACGAGAAGTATGTGTTTTTATAGGAAATCTTGCATAATTTGACACTCCTTTATTTCTTAAAAATGTTATTTTGCTTCAGGTAAGACTTAAGAATTTGAAAGGACACAAAGTGCTGGAGGAACCCAACAGCTCAGGCAGCACCTCTGGAGAACATGCAGAAGTGACATTTCAGGTTGAGACCCTTCTTCAGACTTCCCTTTAAGAATGTTAACATCTTTAGAAAATAAATCTGAAAACTGTTTTACTTTAGTTAAATGGAAGTCTGGCTGTACCACTCATTTTTAACTATTTTACCAATTTCAAGTTTGAAAGTTTCACATTTTTACTTTTAGTTTCTATTTATTTTTTCTCTGTTGACCCAATTATTTATCTCCCAGTTTTACCTCACTTTCCAATTAATTACTTTGTACATGAAAATTCACCCACTTTAATTTACTTTTGATCATCGCTTTATTTCTTTCATAGTTCATGTCATAAGGAATTGGAGTAGAAATTGGCCCATCAAGTCTACTCTGGAATTCAATCATGCTGATCTATCTCTTCCTCCTAACCCCATTCTCCTACCTTCTTCCCATAACCTCTGACAACTGTACTAATTAAGTGTGTAACCCAAGAATCTATCTATCTCTGATCCTCTGGTCCTCGCTCTATTGTTATCAGCCAGCAAATTTAGCAAGCTGTTGGACAATAAAATAATTTTAAAGTGAAGCAGGCAAGTGAAAGACCATTTGATACCACACATTATGATGTGCTTCACTCCAGCAATATCAGGCCCAATAGCACTTCCTATATACTTAACATAACAAATGAAAATCCCAAAACATAAAGGTAATGGACCAGTCATAGAGTTCCACCCACAACACCTCACCCTCCTTAATCTAGAGGCTACACTATTTGTGATTACTCAATTTCCATGACATTCATTTTGTTGTCACCGTGGGCCAACTACAAGTGGAGTGGACCTTGAGCATCAACTAGCTCACGGATGGCTGAAAGTATCCTTCCACCCACAGACCACACTTGTAGACTTCTGATGTCAAATGGCTTTTTCACGGTTCCCAAATGTCTCTGAACATTTGCCATCTGGCTGCAGATTTAAAAATTAATTTAAAAATTCAAAAATTGCTCCATCCATTTTAAAACACAAAACTGACATGAATTACTTTAAAACATAATAGTACATTGAAATAAAGCAAAATATTACCTAAGCTTGCCAATCAAAATATGGTCAATAACTCCATTCTTATAAATCAGCGCCGTAGGTGGCTGCTATTTGTATACATTGTGTATGCAAGCAAAGAATCTCATTGTGTTTAGTCACATGTGACAATAAAGTATTCCTATTCCTATTCCTAAATGTGGCTCTATGAGATGCACCAACTATGATTGACGTAACGCTAAAGGCCCAAATATGAACTGAATTCCACCCTTCACCTTATGAAATGATGCTGGATTAATTGTGAATCCAGTGGCAGAATACGAGGACAGGCACCCTGCATCTGATCTTCAGCGAGTTCCTGACTTACATGTAATGCAGCTATCTGATAGTTTTTTACAAACCCATTGGCCAGCCATCAGCACTTTCCAGCCCAAAGTATCTCAGTCAAGTGGCCAAATGTGCACGATTGAATAAGAAATACTTTCACATCTGCACAACAATTTTGTAACCCCATTTTTATTTTTAAATAGCCATGCAAATCAATTATGTTAAATTACAAATATGTTTACAATAACCTTATGGTACCATGGCTGTTTGAGAATCACCTCACAGATGTCTGCATCACAGCACACAAACAATGTGCTGACATCTATTACATCAAAGGGGCCAGACTATGAACTGCTTTCCGAAGAAAGGTACCGGCCCGAGTTTCTCCAGCAGTTTGTGTTTTGCTTGAGAATCTCCTCACTCTTTTCTGCCATCAGTGCATGTTTAAAGTAGGCAAGTAATTTATCCATGAAAATTACATTCCATGAAACCATGGGAACAGAGCAAGACTATTTCTCGGGAAACATTCACAAACAAAGAAGGATTGAGAATGACAGATACTTCAATCATGGATTTCAACAGTAGTGGTGACAAATCAAGGATGTCAACAACCTGCAGACAGACTTCCATTATTACTTGAACAAGAATTATTCTTGAATGTAAATTATAAACATACAACTTCTTAAGTTTTTCCCATGGCCAAATAATTACTTTTAAGAAATAAAACATAAAGTTATGCCTAAGTTTTGCTAACGGAATGAGATTGTTAGCTCTTGCTAAACATATAATCAGATGAAAGCTCGTTGAGTTCACGGCAAATTTTATTACTATGGTTTGTGTTCTAGGGTCTTGCTTTGTTGATGGGGACAACTTTAAAAGTTTTGACAATTAATAGCACTGCATCAAGAGAAAGGGACAAATGCAAAATAGTTAAGTATATTTAAAGAAATAAATAATTATAAAATATCCGATAAGGTAACTCGTAAAATAAATGTTCCAGTCCATTATTTGTGAATGACATTCTGCTCACTAAATTGTGTATGGAACTCAAATAGTTAATACCAATGCAACCTTGAAATGAGAAAGCCCTTGTGCAGACAATAAACTTAACTAGGAGAAAGTGGCTTTATATTATCTGGATGACAGTCTTTCCTTCTATGTAATTGTTTATTATGCTTTAGACTGATTTATCTGATATTTTAATTATCCCAGATGATCTTTGAAAGATACACCAGAAGACTGTTGCCCTAAGAAAACACTGGCTCAGCAAACAATTCCTTTTACATAATTATTAACTCTTGAAGGTCGCAGAGACAGTGAAGAATCAACACTTCTGACAAACAATGCCAGCCTAACTCTTGATCTGGAATCTGGATTGTGTTACATTGAAAAAAAACTTACTTTGACTGTTTTCCCAATATGTGATGCATAATATAATCTCACAATATGCCACAGTATACCTCAGCTGCACAAGTACAGTGAGTGTTGGGGAGATGCAACTATTTATTTGGGACTGATGTCAAATCAATGTTGCTGTAGTTAATGTTTCATCTAGAAAAAAAAAGCCAAAGAAAGAAAACATTAACTTTTGTCAAACTTTATTGGTAGTTTCAGAATGTCTGATATGGGATTTCTGTAGAATTGGAAATTCAGCTATGTAACATATTGGAAGTTTTGCATTTTACAAAAGCTTATGCACAGAATAAAATATATTGTTTGCACTTCATTGCAGTCCAGACGGATAAATTCCATCCTTGTAGTCCATGCCTATGGCATATGTTCCTGCTCAGTTTAATGAAGACGGCCTGGGATTTACGATATTCATGAACACATTGTGCACATTGTGTGCATAGGAAATCTGATCCCTCACAAACCGGGGCCAGATTGCTGCATAGCGCCACTTCCGTGCATGCTTTCAAATGTCCAAGAATTTCTAGTTCTGATTTCTTCAAAACATTTAGGTGGCCATGTACATCTCCAACATTAAATTAAACAGATTATGTGACCAGCATCCTTACATAATTTAATGTGCAAAATTCCAATACAAAGAAGTTCCTTATATGTGTTTGGGCAGTTGTGCAGAGAATTTGGGAGGAAGCAGTTTGTCTTGGAAGGTAGGCAGGATGAGTTACATTAAATTGCAACTCATTTTTGTATCCCACTAAATTTTCTGTTCAATTGATTTCAATGAAAAACTAAATTGGTGAGGTAAAGATCCTGGTGAATTGGTGAAGTAAAATCCTGGTTTACCTTAGCTCGTTTTGCACTGGAGTTAAATTTTACTCTCTTTCTGACTTTCTGATCAACAAACTGCTCCTTCCTCATGTATAGGATAACAAAAAACAGCTTTAGCATTTGTGTTTCCACCATGTGGAACGCATTTACTATGCGGCACTAAGGCACAACTATACAGAATTTTCAATTGAAATTCAATATTCCCAAGGTAAAGGGGAAGAGCTGAATTCACTTTTGCTCGGTAAGGTGAATAAAATTGAGTGCATGTCACATGACATGGTGCTGACATCTCACTGTTGCAGAGAAACAACAAAATAAGAGGCACTGTGTCTGCTACCTACATCTCTCAACACAATGGTAATCACAGTGATTAAGTTGAAGTCACCACTGCTGAAAGGTTTAATTAACACTTGGATCAAGTTCTCCTGGTCTTTACTTTGGGGGAAGGGAAGAAGTTCCTCAAGGAGTTTCTAGTGGGTGGGAATTGCACACCATCACTTTTAGCCTTAATGGATACACCTGCACAATGTCCAGCTTGGCAGCTCCTTGTAGCTCTCAGAACGTTACCATGGCAATGTTGTCAGAAGAGGGAACTAAATGAAAAACAAGGCTAAGGTGGAATGATGCGGTTACCAAAAAAAGCACGCGCGTATAGATTGTTGTCAGCACATCACCAATGCTCCTGGGTCCAAGGGAATGAGTGTGATTCAGCCCTTTACAGCTGTGCTAGAGTTTAAGTGCTCTGCTCTGTTGTGCTTCTTGATTCAGAAAGCTCTCCATCACGTTCATCAGTCCCAATGGCCTACAGACTAATTACTACACAGCATAAATTACACCTGCCTCCACCACACAAGAGGGATTTGAAGGTCAGATTGTTCTATTTATTTTATGGACTATCAGTGTAGTTGCAACAGTGTTACAATTATATTTTATATTAATGTAATGTAAGAAAATAAACCTGTTGGACAATTTGGTATCCAACTGCCAGGAAATCTGTAGGACCTCCCTGCCAGTCTCAAGAACCCCAAAAAACTATAATTTTCAAGCTTAATTTATAATTTTCCAGCTTTTTTTTCCACCTCTCCTGCAGAGATGCTGCCTCACGTCAATCAGTAAGTGGCCAGTGATAGTCTTATGAATCATTGCCACTTTTCAAATATAAACACGGCTATTGGACAATGAGAAGAAGGCATCAAAACGAGCTGGTGCTAAGCATCTGTGTATGTGTGGTTTCAACCAGAGATTAATGGACAATAAACGAAGGTGATCAGCATGGTTGGCTTTTGCTAAGGTGACTATTCCTGATGAACCTTTTAGTCGACCAGGTATGCTCAAAAGGACACAAATTTCTCGAGTATATTAGAAGGGCCTGAAAAATCAGAAAGGTGTGAAGAAGGGTCCAAGGGCCAAAATATCACCTATCCATGTTCTCCAGAGATGGTGCCTGACCTGATGAGTTTCTCCAGCCCTTTTGTGTACTCTAGCGTAAACCAGCATCTGCAACTCCTTGTTTCTACATGTATATTGAAATATGGGCATATTCCCAATCAAACAATGTAGATTGTTTAGAAATTTAGTTTGAGCTGATCTCACCCTGAAATTAATTATTTGTTGTTTTCAGATGCTTCATTTGAATAAGCAGCCTTGACTGTATATCAAAACTTATATGTATTGGCTTTAAAAGTGGTGATGTGGCTATCTCAATGCTTACAATGTTGCATTTCCATTTGCAAAACAGGAATTGATAAGTCTAAGAATGGATACACCCTGTTCGAGGAAGAAATGAGAAGAGTATGCACGCACGTATGCACACTCACACACCACCAGAGTCGTCTCTTCAAGCCCAAACCTGAGTTGGCTGAAAATCTGAAGACGTCACATATTCATTTTCTCCAGAGATGCTGTCTGACCCGCTGTTACTCCAGGTTTGCGTGTTTTCTCAAGGAAAGGGTGTACTGCAGGAAGAAATCTGGAATCGACACACCTCCTCCTTTAAAGACAAAGGCTGAGCAACTGGGACAACCCTGAGATCGGCGGCATCATCTCACGTGCACTTTGACGGCTAGAAACGGCACCCCTGGGTGGTCCTGATCTTTCGTACTACTGTAAATAAAATATATCGTGAGAGTTCACCCTTCTGCGAGTGTCGGTGTGGTCACTGCTGAACCCGGCATCGTCCCCAAAGCCACAAGATCAAAAAGAAGAATAAAGAGATGGAGAGACCTCGGAGATTTGGGACTGCATTCCAGAGTGCGAAATCTTCATGGCTACTCCACAACCCTCAGAGATGGGTTGAATAAGGAGGCATACATGCATATTATTTGAGCACCAGTGCATTAAGGAAGACTGAGTGTGCAGGGGTAAAGAAAGTTACAAGGCTTTAAAGGGATGTACCACTATAGAACGGAAAATAGGCAGTAATATTTGTCGAGGTGATCTTTATGGAGAGCACTGGAATAGTCTTGCAATATCTTTAACATGAAAGAAGTGGATCAAGATATAGGCTTAGGTACTTAGATACAAAAGCCTGAAAGCACGTCCCACCATATTTGGGTACCGCTTCAGACTACTGTTATTAAACCACTGAATGATCCTCCCATAAGCTAGCATGTAGTCCCTGATCTTCAATCTCATAGAGTATAAAAGGTCACATCTTATTCTTCCAAACTGCAGTGATTTGGAAGGATAGACACTAGGGTCAGGCAGTATCCCAGGAGAACAAGGACAGATGATGTTTTGGGTCGGAACTTCAGTCTTCAGATATTCAGTCTTCACCCTTGCCTGGTGACCTATTACCTGCCATGCTTTGTCCTCCGAAACGGCACCTAACCATGTTCCCCAGAGATGCTGCCTATGTTACTCCAGCAGTTTGTGTCCTTCAGACTTGGGTATATCTTTATCTTTGGTATAAAGCATCGCCTGCAGTTCCTTGTTATTACAATGTGATTTGGAAGGAACTGGGTTGGCTGATACAAGATGAGTGCTCGAAGGAGTACCTTTGCAGAATTGTCCACATGGATAGTGGCATGCTGTGAAAAACATGGAGAGGTTTGGGTAAAGGGTAAGAATCTTGTCATCTGGGCAATAACCTCAGTCAAAACCAGGGTTTCAGCTTAATCAGTCTAAGTAAAGTTGTGCAAACAAAGGATTCTTGTCCCTGACAACAGTTTGAATGGGTAAGCAGGAAGGGCAAAGGAAGTTGCTGAGGTTAACAACTAACCGATATACCAAGCATAAAGTTTCACCAAGAAAATATGGGACAGCTGGGTTTTCAACCTATACTGGAGACATAACAAAAACACTAAGGGGAGACAAAGAGAGCAGCTTTCTACAGGTGTACAGTGGCACAGCGATAGAGTTGCTGCCTTGCAGCACCAGAGGCATAGGTTCTGCCATCAGTATGGAGTTTGTACGTTCTCCCTATGACCCCGTGGGATGGCCAAACATACTGCTAAAGCAACAAAAGAGTTTTTCAAAGCTAAAAATGGTCAATTCTTGAGTGACCAAGTCAATCACCCGATCTGAATCCAATTGAGCATGCCTTTTATACGTTGGAGAGAAAACTGAAGGGGACTAGTCCCCAAAACAAGCATAAGCTAAAGATAGCTACAATACAGGTCTGGCAGAACACCACCAGAGAAGACATCCAGCAACTGGTGATGTCCATGAATCGCAGGCTTCAAGCAGTCACTGCTTGCAAAGGATATACAACAAAATACTAAACATGACTACTTTCATTTACATGTCATTGCTGTGTCCCAAACATTATGGTGCCCTGAAATGTGGGGACTATGTATAAACACTGCTGTAATTTCTACATGGTGAAACCAAAATGTGTAAAAATGGCCTTTATGAAAATCTGACAATGCAAACTTTAACCATATGTGATTTTTTTCTATTACAAAATCTCAACTTGTGGAGTACAGAGGCAAATAAATAAATGATGGGTCTATGTTCCAAACATTATGGAGGGCATTGTAAATGCTCATCTTGATTTGGTAGATCCACAACAAGGGTCGGCAACCTACGGACCCCAGGCCGAATGCGGCCTGTAACCCAAAATCATCCGGCCCACAGGCAGATTTTTTTCCCCGTAATCATCCGGCCCGCCGAGCGCTCCGAGCATTGACCGAGTGCCCGAGCAGCGGCCGAGCAGCGGCCGAGCACCCCGGGCAGCAGCCGGGCACTCCGAGCAGCAGCTGAGCACCCTGAGCAGTGGCCAAGTGCCCCAAGCAGCGGCCAAGTGCCCCAAGCAGCGGCCGAGCTCTGGCTGTACCACATCCTGCGCAAAGCCGCCGGCACGGCCGCGCACCTTCTGTGAACACGTTTAAGAAGGAACTGCAGATGCTGGAAAAATCGAAGGTACACAAAAATGCTGGAGAAACTCAGCAGGTGCAGCAACATCTATGGAGCTAAGGAAATAGGCAACGTTTCGGGCTGAAACCCTTCAGAAATATAGTGATGCTTTGCGCAAAACCTTGGGAAAAAAAACCCCACAAAACTTGTTTTATCTGAATCAAAGAATAACAGTAAATAAAATGTCTTTTAAAAGCAAGAAATTAGTGAGGGGAAAACTTTCAAAGTTGCAAAAAGGAATGAAACTAGAGATTAGCACAAAATGGTAATTGTCTGTGAGCATTCCAAGGGGAAGACATGGACAAACTACCCACTTCAAACAAGAATACCCAAAAAGATTGATCATAGTTCCAAATAAGATTGATGTCCCAGACAGATTTAATGGACTCAAAATAAATAAATCAGACACATTAGACATATGCGTGATTCATGTAAAATAATGGAATCAATTATCAAGAGTAAACATAAGGATCATCTGGACAGTTATAAATCTTGTTATATGCAGGAAGCATAAATTCAGAAGCACATTTCTCTCTCACTTCCAGCCAGATGTAAGTTGCCTTGGCGATTGCATGAACTCAGTCACCAATCCAATCCCCAGCTAGCAAGTGTCCATTTATGGGAGTGTGATTTTCAGACCCAAATAACCATTCTCCCTTGGTCTATCTCCTGCAGTATGAACAACCCTTCAACATCAAAGCAATAGCATTTTAAAATGGCTTCTTGGTGCTTTCATGGTAAGTGCTCCAGTCTGCTGCCTTCATCACAATGTTCTCTGTATCAGGAAGCTTATTTAGATGTTAGCACAAAAAGCTGGAGTAACTCAGCAGGTAGGACAACATCTCTGGAGAAAAGGAATAGGTGACGTTTCGGGTCGAGACCCTTCTTCAGACTAGTACTACTTACTTAGATGTTATTTCCTCAACAAATTTTATGTTTACATTCTACCAGTTTATCTCTCTGTGTAAGATTTTCCAGAACTTATGATCTTATTAACTGCAAAGCTTAAAAGTTGTGGCAGAGTAAATATTTTACCTAAAATAGCTCCCAATAACTGCGGGAATAAAATTGTTAATGAAAAAGTTCTAGCAACCAGTGGGTAATTTGAAAAGCTGAACCGAAAAGCCAATATTTACTGGATTGATTAATAGGATCAGGAGCATGACTGCAATACTCAAATGTTGGTTATGGCATGAAATAAAAATGTTAAGATAACTAAACAAAAAGTTAAAAGACAAATCTGTAGGTATTGTGTCCAAATGTGCATGGCATCCAGAGCAAGGTGGCAGAATTAACAGCACAAATAGATGTAAATGGATATGAATGCAATGGACATTATCAGGCATGGCTGCAAACTGACCACAGCTGGGAGCTAAATAGCCAAAGATAATCAAAATTTAGGAAGGACGAGTAAACAGAAATAGGATTTGGTATGGCACAGTTATTAACGCATAAAGTCAGTGCAATAGAGAGAAAGGATGTTGGTTCAGGAAATTAAGATACAGTACTTTGAGCTAAGAAAGAGCAAAGAAGTGCAAGATTTTTAAGTGAGATGTCTATAGGCCCAGAAATAGCTGTGCTAATGTATGGGAATGCATTAAACAGGAAATTAAAGATGCATGTAGCAGAGTTGAGTTGTTTTGTGCCCTGAGCTATTCATAATATATTAAACACATGGCAGATGTAGTACAAGTGGATAAATGGTAAGTTATTCACTTTAATAGGAAAAACTAAATGTGGCATATTATTTAAATATTGTTCGACTGGGTTTTTTTTATGTACAAGGATACTTACATGTTCTTGAACAATATTCACAGGAAAGAGACATGCAGACGGCAAAAGGCAAAAGGAAGAATATATTTCACCTGACAAGCTGTTTATAATAGTAAGATTAAATGAGAACTTACCAGTTTGAAGTTTGATCTTTATTTTATGAGGAGTTACGATGAGGGATCACGTGAAGACCCCGCCAGCACGTGTAATAGACATTCTTCAAAGCAGCAGTGTGGAATCACAGTAATAGAAATTGAAATAAACATAATAAAATAAGAAGAACTAATATACCAGTTGACCTTTATAATAGAGGGCGGGAGCGGAGGACACGTAATCCCTCATCGGAACTCCTCATAAAATAAAGATCAAACTTCAAACTGGTAAGTTCTTGTATAATCTTATTATTTTACTTCGGAGTCACGTGAGTGACTGCGTGAAGATTTTAAAGATCTGTGATTTCGAGCCGTGGAACAGTCCATGCTTCACTCACTGCCGAAGTCATTCAAGGGAGGAAGTATGTTATCGTATTCAGATATGTATCCAATTCAAACAATAACAATTTATTTTAACAAAATATTGCTCCCTAGGGCTGAATATATTACAGAATTCAAACTTGATTCTGCAACACCACAGGTTTGGTTATTGGCTTATTATAAAGAATTGTAAGGTCTTTCTCTAGACCATCCTGATGTTGCCAGGATATGGTCCATAGGCACTTCCTTGTCTCTTGCTGCCGGTGTTGCTGTTTCCCTTGTGGATAGAGATTTTAGATGTCAGTATCCACCCAAGCATACCTGTCCCAAACCTGTCTTAGCCATCTAGAGATGGTTTGTGCTGACACCCGGCCATTCGGCTGTTTATGGCTGCCCATAGTGCCAATTTACTTCCTCTTAAAGTTTTAGTAGTCTTAAGGTATAGTAGAAGGTGTGTCATTACACACAGTCGGGTGTCAGATGGGTATACCTGGGATTCCAAAATTTGTCCTGATGTTCCTGGTCTATCTTGTTACAAGCTCTAATATGCGAAGTTATCTTTTCTGGAGATGCCATAATTTTTTCCCAGTCTCAGTTTATGTAGAAACTGGACCCTTAGAGCTGAGACCAGTACTATCAGCATACTATTTTTTAATGTCAGTTTTCCCACAGGGACAGGGACATTGCTGGTGCCCCTAGCAATGCTAGTACAACACTGACGTCCCAGATCTGGGAGTACCTCTGGGAGGGTTAGTGTTGTAAATAATCCTCATAAGTTTGGCAACTAGAGGGTGAGATCCCATGGAGAGTTGTCATGGCGCCTGCCACCAGCAAGCTGACAGGGCACGCCTGTGCAATTATAGCGCTGCAGCTCAGTCCTTCATCTACGGCGTGTTAAGGCTGGACAGGAATTCCCAGGACGTTGGTGATTGTAGCTGTATTATACGCTACACCAGTCCTTGTTGATTCTTGATAGGCCCCCGTGATCATGCTCATGGTCCTGTCCACCAGCCCGGATCTAGCATGGTGGACTATGGTTCAGAGACTATGTCAAAGACCACAGGGACCCATGGCTGTGTAGGCCAATCAGGTACTTCCAAGACACCTGATGCTGAGTCCATATGTATTTTGCTTAGGATCCGACTGATGAGGCAGGAGGGAAAAAACATTGTAAACAATTTTCCCCAATTAATTGAGTAACATCCATTTCTGCTGCCCCAAGTGTGGTTCCCAAACGACATATGTTGGTAACTGGTGATTGGGTCTAGATGCAAATGGATTGATAGCCGGTGTCCCTATCTTTTGGCAATATCAGCAACTTTTTTGTGGTCCAACAGCCATTCGGTGCTGTCATTGAATTTTTAATGACCTGGTGTGTGCCACTGTATTGAGCTTACCTGGTAGGTAAGTTTGCTGATAGCCAAATATGTATGTTAACACACCATAGCCAGATTATATTGGCCAGATTGACACATGATATCGATCTTATTCCATCCATATGATTAATATATGCCACCACTGTGGTATTATCAATTTATAGGCGGACATGCAGCTGGTGCATTGTGAGCAATAGGCTTTTAGCCCATGAAACGCACCCAACATCTATAAATAATTTATACCCAGTGTTTTTAGTAATGATGATTACTAATAATGATGGGCTGGAAATATGCCAAGTGTTCCCTTTCATCATTATAACTCCGAATTGCTTTGGCTGGTAACTGCATAGGTCGATCAAAGTGGCCTGCAAGGTGTTTTTGCTCTTGCACTTTTGACCTTTTTGAGCTTTAATGATGCAAGACCCAAACTGAGTAGCTGGAAATGCTGTTACTAGTTTCCCAATTACCCTTGTCTCCTGTCGAATAGATGGTTTATTTTGTAATAATTAATTTTGTTGTAGGCTTCCACCAAGTCTGCTGCTTTACTTTTTGGCAATGTTACAGACATATGGATAACGTTAATTGTAAATCCCAGAAAGTCCATAGTTGTGGATGCCGTCAACTTAGATTTATCTGGATGGAGATGACCCCAGAGTTTCACCCAATGTTTGGTAGATCCAGGTTTTTCCCCACAATTGATATATCATCAAGATATGCCATGACAATATGTTTTTGTTTCTAAGTATTGACAAGGCCAGTTTTAATATCTTGGTGAACAGTCTTGGGGCTGAAGTTTAGCCCATTAGGCAACGCTATACTCTGCCATAGTTGCCCCATCCAGTTAAATTTTAGGTATCGACAATGATCCCTCCATGTCTCCCAAAACAAGTGTAACATTCCCCCTGTTAGTACAGGTCGTACACCTTTGTGTTCTGGAAGGAACCAGATCCACCTACCTCCCTGGTGGCCGGTGGTACGTCCCTTTCTTCAACTTCTGCCTCTTCTGCGGAAGAGGCGCCGGGGTGTGGGGTTGGCACGTTTTCCATGAGGGTCGCTCTGGGCCTTGGCCTAAAAAGGACCTTTGTGGTTGCTGCGCGGCCCTCATGCTTTCACCAGCGTCCGGGTTTTGATGCCTGCTGGTGGATACATAGGGGTGCTGCCGTCTGAGGTGTGTTCTGCCCGTTGCTGATGACGCTGTTATGAGCCCGACGGTTTTAAACTCTTCGTCGAGCTTTTTTACTTGTTTAGACAAGTTTTCCCCCCGGTTGTGTTGCAGCTGTTTCGCACAACCCTGCAAATTTGGGGTTTAGTGCAGGTTTACTGTGCTCTCGCAAGCAATTGATTTCATAGTGGGTATTGCAGAGCAATGTCAATTCTCCTGTCATTTCTGTACCATCGTCTGGGCGAGCAACCAATGATATGCCCGCTGTCAGAAGTTTTAAATCTTCTGTAGTTTGACCTCCAGGGTTTTTGTGCCAGTCCCACTGTACCCCCAGATCGCATTGTTTGCTGCTGGCACTTTTAACTATGTAAAGTTCACAGGCGGCATATACTTCTCCGTAATTTTGTTACCTGTTCCTGCAGAGGATGGAAGTACAGGTAGTCGATGCTGGCCGCCAGCTTGGTCTGCAATGGCACTCCTGCTTTCGTTGATCCGCAATTTTGGTGATCACTCCCAGTAGCTCCTTAGGATTCTGCAACCCCTGCACACTGCCGTTTTCTTCTGCCACGTCTCCTTCTTCAGGACCAGCCCAGCCCTGGTCCGCAATGCTTTCCTCTGTCGAGGGAGATGCATTGTTTTACAGCCCTCGATAAGGTGCTGTTGTGGGAGTGTGAAGACTCCCATAGTGAGCTTGCTCCATCTCCCGGAGCAAGTCACGGGCGGATCTCTGCTGCACTCGGGCAGCGCATCCTCTTGGCCGGACTCAGATGAGTATGATCGGCCGGGCTGAATCCTGCTGGGCTTTGCCTCCAGCCTGATGCGCTGATTTGAGCTGTACGGCTCATGGCGCTGGATTCAGCTTGGCAGAGTTGGAGTCGGTAAGTGGACCTTAGTAACCACTCCAACGGTCACTTCCACTGTCCTTGGGCAGCGCATCCTCCTGGCCGGACTCCCCGAGTCTATCGGCCGGACCGACTCCTGTTCTGCTTGCCTCCAGCCCGCTGCGCTGTTTCCAGGTATACAGCTCGCGGTGCTGGGCTCAGCCTGCGCCGGTCATCCCCGGCTGTCTGCTGTCGGAACCTTCCTAGTTCCTCACAGCCTGCGGTCCTGGAGTCGCTGGTCACCTATGGCTGTCGGCTGCCGGATCCTTCCTGGTTCCCCGCAGCCTGCGGTCCTGGAGCCGCTAGTCACCCATGGCTGTCGGCTGCCGGGACCTTCCTGGTTCCCTGCAGCCTGCGGTCCTGGAGCTGCTGGTCGTCCATGGCTGTCGGCTGCCTGGTTCCTGGTTCCCCGCAGCCTGTGGTCCAGGTGTCCGTTTTTTCTTCCCCTTGTCCAACGTGCTGCAACATAAAGCACAGCAAGGGGAAGAAATATAGCTACAGAATAAATTTTCATCTTACCTTGTAGGTCTGTTTCAATTTTGCCGTGGGACCGCTCCACCCCCACCCGTCGCTGGTGCACTGCGTGAGACGCTATGTCGCGCACGCGTGCTGGCAGGGTCTTCGAAGTAAAATGAGGGATCAAACTCAGTTTACAAGGCAACGGATTTCAGACTGAGATAAAGAAATACATTTTCACTTTAAATGTTGTGGATATCTGCAATTCCCTATAACAGTGTCATAGAGACCAAATTCCTGAATATATTTAAGAAGGAGTAAGATCTTTCTGAATACATAAGGCATCAAAGAGTATGGTAGAGAGTGAGAATAAGGTATTGAAATAAATAATCAACTCCAAGTACATCCAAATGACCAGTTGATTCAAAGCACCAAATGACCAATCCTGCTCATTTTCAGTGCTTCTCTGCTTTTAAAGGCAAAAGATGGAGATGCTGTTGAAGTTATGCCATAGATTTAAAAAAACATCGGCTGATCTATATCTCACTGGTACACAATGTTGATGTCATCAACCCTGTCAAGGCATTTGAAGCACTTCTTCAGTTTGCTGAAAGCATGTTCAATCCCACATCCAGTGGTCAGAAGGTTTTCACTGGAGTGGCCAAGTTACTGACTGATGATATCAACTAAATTTAAACCATTTATATCCTGATCCCTTCCATTCTCCCTCTAAGTATGTTCAGAGTTCCAACAAAATTGTGGTGTTTACTGTTGCATGTCAAAAGCACTATAGCAGTTGTCCTGCACTCGTCCCCACATATCCTGTGCATGCACAATGTTTGGAACAGAAGAGGCTTTGGTTTACCATACTCCTGTAATAAGAGGATGTCTATAATTCCACACATCAATAATACCCTCCAGTGGGAATCCAGCTAAAGACATAAGTCCAAGCAACCTGTCATCCTGAATGGAATCTTCAAGGGTGGTTTACAAACCTATCTGCCTCTAGAAAGGACCTATCGGGCATTAATCTGATACGTCTGTAGTGCAAAAATGGGCTGATTTTTTAATATGATTCCAGTGGCACTCTGATAGGATTCAGAATTGAAAAATAACACCACACTGATTTTTCCAACCATTGATAATGTTTGGCTCCAGGTTTGAGAAATAACAGGTCTGTTACAGGCAGGCTGCCACCAGCGAATGTGATGACACAAGTCTCCTGAAATACTGTGACAAGGAAAGCCATCCCTGCCTTTACATCATAATTCACAAGTTAGTTGCAGGAGAAAACAAAAATGATTGTATGTTTTATTCTCCTTTCTCTTCATTCTACCTATTGGATCTGCCAGGATATTAGGTGTTCTGGTTAGAAGGGGATACTGGAAACCAGATGCATGTCTGGGATTGGGAGCTGTTGAACAGAGCATAGCATTAAGTATGATTAGGAGGGTGGGGAAGAAGCAGCACGAAGTGGCCCTGTGCCTGACCTCATTCATGTGGGTTTGCACTGCTGGGTGGGGCCTATGCAATTGCCCACATATGTGTGAGCATTGATATCCAGGCAGCAGAGTCTGGTCTCTGATTTTCGTGGTCCCATTAACAATTGGATCAGGATAAAATCAGAAAATGATGGAAATATTCATCAGGTCAGGCCACATCTGTGGGACGAGAAATAGAGTTAATGTTCCAGGTCAAATATCCTTCCACAGGAACATCTAGATTCAAGACAGCATATTGTAGTAGCTACTGTGTAATGGCCACCCCATGTTAAACGAAAATGTGAGCAGTCAACCTTCATGCCAAAATACAAACATTGGGACCGAATATCAGGACTCTTGTGGACAATCCAATAGCGACAGACCTGAATACTGATCTACTATTATAATATAGAAAAGAGAATAGCCCACAATATCTATGCCGAACATGATGCCAAGATAAACTAATCTTATCTGCCTGCACACAATCCATATCCCTCCATTCCTTGCCTATCCATGTACCTTTCTAAATGCCTCTTACATGTCACCACTAAAACCTCAGGTTCATGATCCACTCGCTATCTAGGCCCAATACTACACAAACGGCAAGTTCAAAAAACATATTACGACCGGACCAGCTGTCCCCTCACTCCTTTGTCTCCCGGACAAACGGTCCACCTACAAACACAGAAAGGACATGATCGCATAGTGGCAGAAACCTACCTGGAGCAACGTTCATATTCAACGTTCCGAAGGAGGAATTTACAGGTGCAACAGAAAACATACCCTGCCGGTGAGCGGACCAAGACCATTGCAGCAGTTCTCGTATGGCTGCGCCGGTGTCCCGAAATTTGTGCCAAAGACTAATGGAAAGATTATGCTTCAAACCGTAATGGCTCCCCAATAGCCAAAGAGCCACAGGTGTTATTGGCGAAATCACCTATTAGACCACCGGTGGTGTCACCCATGAAGTCTCCTACTGAGCCTGTTGAACCACCACCAGATATGATGTCACCCGCCCCTCCAGCAGAGGGCCTGTACTGTACGCGTATAGGACGGGTTTGTTGGCCTAACCCTAAATACAAATACTGTATTACAGGCTCCCATTATTTAGGCCACATTGTACTCCTCCTTATTCATATTATTCACGGCTTAGTGGCGAGTTATAAAGCATGGTGTCTTCCTACTATTGGAAGCTTTAGTTATAGTCTTCCTACTATACATTGGAAGGTTTAGTTATAGGCCTATTTAGTTGCATGGTTTATTATACTTAATAAGGAGGATCTGCAGTTGTATAGGGCTCTGGTGAGACCACATCTGGAGTATTGTGTACAATTTTGGTCTCCTAATTTGAGGAAGGACATCCTTGTGATTGAAGCAGTGCAGCGTACGTTCACGAGATTGATCCCTGGGATGGCGGGACTGTCATATGAGGAAAGATTGAAAAGACTAGGCTTGTATTCACTGGAGTTTAGAAGGATGAGGGGGGGTTCTTATAGAAACATATAAAATTATAAAAGGACTGGACAAGCTAGATGCAGGAAAAATGTTCCCAATGTTGTGCAAGTGCAGAACCAGGGGCCACAGTCTTAGAATAAAGGGGAGGTCATTTAAGACAGGTGAGAAAACATTTTTTAATCCAGAGAGTTGTGAATTTATGGAATTCCCTGCCACAGAGGGCAGTGGAGGCCAAGTCACTGGATGGATTTAAGAGAGAGTTAGATAGAGCTCTAGGGGCTAATGGAGTCAAGGGATATGGGGAGAGGGCAGGCATGGGTTATTGATAGGGGACGATCAGCCATGATCACAATGAATGGTGGTTCTGGCTCGAAGGGCTGAATGGCCTCCACCTGCACCTAGTTTCCATGTTTCTATGTTTCTATAATGTAGATCAGTCAGTATTAGTTGACCTGATCCGTCATGTTCTACTGCATGCCGCTGTGTACACAAACAGTCATCTGATTGAGTGCCTCATATTATCCAGTCTGTTAGTCCAGCCTCTAATTAGATTTGTTGCTGAGTTTGAGCTTACAACACCTATGTTTTTAAGCTCTGTGTGTTTACTATAAAAACAATTTCTACTTATGTATGGATCCTGAGTTATTACACTTGTTTATAGTACCTGTTTCGACCACCATCCCAGGCCACACTTTCCTGGCACCTACTACCTTCTGTGCTAAAAACTTGCCCTGCACATCTTCTTTGAACTTTGCCCGTTTCACCTTAAAGTTATGCCCTCTAGTCTTCGAAATTTCCACCCTGAGAAGATTGGTTCTGATTGTCCACCCTAACTACCTCTCATATAATTTTATATACTTTATCAAGTCTCCCCTCAACCTCTGGCATTCCAGAGATACCAATCTATGTTTGTCCAACCTCTCCTTGTAGCCAATACCTCATCTAGGAAGTGTAACATGGAAACTCAGACAGTTAGACATTAATGTTACAATTTTGAGTGACAGTGAATTGGCCAGAAGAGATTGAGGATCAAACCAATGACAAACAAATGGAGTTCCTGCTTTGAAAGCTTCATATTTTCCTCAAGGAATAGGAAATACCTCTACAGGCACCTGAAGGCAGAAGACGGATGAGCTGAGAACAGGAGGTGGCTGAAGAGAACAACACAGGAGGTTCAGACACTTACTGATAGCCATGACATGCATGGGTTTGTCTGCACTGTTAAAAACATCTGTGGCCCAAACACCCAATCTCCCACCCCACTGAGTACCAAGAATGGGAATGAACTAATCAGGGACTGAAAGTCGGTCAAAGCCCACTGGAAGGAACATCTCAAAACTCTCTTCAACCTTGACTTTCTCCTTAGTATATCTGTTGGAATCCAACCGAACCTATTCCTTTCTGCTGTGTTGCCACTGTTCATCTTCACTAAGTCAAAAAGACTATAGAAGGCCTTGTTTTCCTGCCCATCTGTGGGAGAGTGCAACTTTCTCACACTGGATTCATTCACCAACACAATGCCCAAGACTGGAATGAAAGGACGTCATCCTCCATTCCCAAGTGAATGCCTAAGAAGAAAAATCTACTGTTCAGTTGCTGTTGATGATGAGGCTCTTCATCTAAAAACCAATGTAAAGAGGGGTTTTTTTTTCACCCATCACTACATGATTCAGAAAGGCTCCTTCAACCTTCAGCAAATATAATATGAACAAATTCTTTCCACTATTATTTAATTAGTGCTATGGGAGTCATCACTATTCATTGCGATACCTACATTAATTTTAATCAGTCCTT
The DNA here is from genome assembly GCF_028641065.1 of Leucoraja erinaceus. Lineage (NCBI taxonomy): Eukaryota > Metazoa > Chordata > Chondrichthyes > Rajiformes > Rajidae > Leucoraja > Leucoraja erinaceus. The sequence goes on along the minus strand of NC_073377.1, from coordinate 131,450,433 downwards.
CAATTGTATTGTTTTCAATGGTGCGTTTCAGGAAACCTGCCTGTGATATCAAACTTAAAATTGTCAAAGTATCAATACAATTGTATGATTACAATATGTACTACCTCTACTAAATGGGTTGCAATTAGTCCTACTAAATATATCCAAGTTGCATGGAGAGTCCAAAAAGTTGGAATTGGCTTCTTGATGCATTCATATTTATTACCTTTCAGCCCAAACATTTGGTCCTTCCCCAAACCACACCGTGAATCTATATCAATGTGTTCAGGATAAAGTTCCTCCAGGATTGTAATTATTGATACTAAAAAAAGTGATGCTATGAATAAATAAAGAATGGTCGACAAGGAAAAGTACTTCAACTTTCTTGCCTCCATCTTTTCTTTTTGAGAGGAACTGAGAATCAAAAAGATAACTTAGTTTACGCTTGCTTATCTTTATGAAATTTATGCAATGTGTAATTTTTTTTGTATGTTTGTATTTTTCTCAAATCCTGATTCAGTTCATAGAAACATAGAAACATAGAAAATAGTTGCAAGAGTAGGCCATTCGGCCCTTCCAGCCTGCACCGCCATTCAATATGATCATGCCTGATCATGTATCATGCATCCAACTCAGTATCCTGTACCTGCCTTCTCTCCATACCTCCTGATCCCTTTAGCCACAAGGGCCACATCTAACTCCCTCAAAAAAAATGTAGCCAATGAACTGGCCTCAACTACCTTCTGTGGCAGAGAATTCCACAGATTCACCACTCCCTGTGTGAAAAATGTTTTTCTCATCTCGGTCCTACAAGATTTCACCCTTATCCTTAAACTGCGACCCTTGTTCTGGACTTCCCCAACATCGGGAACAATCTTCCTGCATCTAGCCTGTCCAACCCCCTTAAGAATGTTGTAAGTTTCTATAAGATCCCTCCTCAATCTTCTAAATTCTAGCGAGTACAAGCCGAGTCTATCCACTCTTTCTTCATATGAAAGTCCTGACATCCCAGGAATCAGTCTGGTGAACCTTCTCTGTACTCCCTCTATGGCAAGAATGTCTTTCCTCAGATTTGGAGAACAAAACTGTTTGCAATACTCCAGGTGTGGTCTCACCGAGACCCTGTACAACCTCCCTGCTCCAATACTCAAATCCCTTTGCTATGAATGCTAACATACCATTCACTTTCGTCACTCCCTGCAGGACCTGCATGCCTACTTTCAATGACTGGTGTACCATGAAACTCAGGTCTCGTTGCATCTCCCATTTTCCTAATCGGCCATCATTCAGAAAATAGTCTACTTTCCTGTTTTTGCCACCAAAGTGGATAACCTCACATTTATCCACATTATACTGCATCTGCCAAGCATTTGCCCACTCACACAGTCTATCCAAGTCACCTTGCAGCCTCCTAGCATCCTCCTCTCAGCTAACACTGCCCCCCAGCTTTGTGTCATCCGCAAACTTGGAGATGTTGCATTCAATTCCCTCGTACAAATCATTAATATATATTGTAAAGAGCTGGGGTCCCAGCATTGAGCCTTGCGGTACCCCACTAGTAACTGCCTGCCATTCTGAAAAGGCCCCGTTTACTCCTACTCTTTGCTTCCTGTCTGCCAGCCAGTTCTCTATCCACATCAATACTGAACCCCCAATACCGTGTGCTTTAAGTTTGTATACTAATCTCTTATGTGGGACCTTGCCAACAGCCTTCTGAAAGTCCAGATATAACACCATTGGTTCTCCCTTAACAACTCTACTAGTTACATCCTCGAAAAATTCTATAAGATTCGTCAGACATGATTTACCTTTCGTAAATCCATGCTGACTTTGTCCAATGATTTCGCCACTTTCCAAATGTAGTGCTATCCCATCTTTTATAACTGACTCTAGCAGTTTCCCCACTATCGATGTTAGACTAACTGGTCTGTAATTCCCTGTTTTCTCTCTCCCTCCCTTTTTAAAAAGTGGGGTTACATTAGTTACCCTCCAATCCTCAGGAACTACTCCAGAATCTACTCCAGAAAAGAGTTTTGAAAAATTATCACTAATGCATCCACTATTTCTGGGGCTACTTCCTTAAGTACTCTGGGATGCAGCCTGGGGATTTATCGGCCTTATTCCATTCAATTTAATTAACACCACTTCCCGCCTAACCTGGATTTCTCCATCTCATTTGACCCCCGGTCCCCTACTATTTCCGGCAGATTATTTATGGCTTCCTACTGAAGACAGAACCAAAGTAGTTGTTCAATTTGTCTGCCATGTCCTTGTTCCCAATGATCAATTCACCTGTTTCTGAGTGCAAGGGACCTACATTTGTTATAACTAATCATTTTCTCTTCACATATCTATAAAAACTTTTGCAGTCAGTTTTTATGTTCCCTGCCAGTTTTCTTTCATAATCTATTTTCCCTTTCCTAATTATGCCATTTGTCCTCCTCTGCTGGACTCTGAATTTCTCCCAGTCCTCTGGTAGGCTGCTTTTTTCTGGCTAATTTGTATGTTTCATCTTTTGTTTTGATACTATCCCTGATTTCCCTTGTTATCCACGGATGCACTACCTTCCCTGATTTATTATTTTTCCAAACTGGGATGAACAATTGTTGGAGTTCATCCATGCAGTCTTTAAATGCCTTCCATTGCACATCCACCACCAACCCTTTAAGAATCATTTGCCAGTCTATCTTGGCCAATTCACGTCTCATACCCTCAAAGTTAACTTTCTTTAAGTTCAGAACCCTTGTTTCTGAATTAATTATGTCACTCTCCATCCTGAATGCAACATCTCCAAATTTGCGGATGACACGAAGCTGGGGGGCAGTGTTCGCTGTGTGGAGGATGCTAGGAGGCTGCAAAGTGACTTGGTTAGACTGGGTGAGTGGGCAAATGCATGGCAGATGCAGTATAATGTCGATAAATGTGAGGTTATCCACTTTGGTGGCAAAAAACAGGAAAGTAGACTTATAATCTGAATGGTGGCCGATTAGGAAAGGGGGAGATGCAACGAGACCTGGATGTCATGGTACACCAGTCATTAAAAGTAGGCATGCAGGTGCAGCAGGCAGTGAAGAAAGCAAATGGTATGTTAGCATTCATTGCAAAAGGATTTGAGTATAGGAGCAGGGAGGTTCTACTGCAGTTGGACAGGGTCTTGGTGAGACCACACCTGGAGTATTGCGTACAGTTTTGGTCTCCTGATCTGAGGAAGGACATTCTTGCCATAGAGGGAGTACAGACTGATTCCTGGGATGTCAGGACTTTCATATGAAGAAAGACTGGATAGACTCGGTTTCTACTCGCTAGAATTTAGAAGATTGAGGGGGGATCTTATAGAAACTTACAAAATTCTTAAGGGGTTGGACAGGCTAGATGCAGGAAGATTGTTCCCGATGTTGGGGAACTCCAGAACAAGGGGTCACAGTTTAAGGATAAGGGGAAAATCTTTTAGGACCGAGATGAGGAAAACATTTTTCTCACAGATAGTGGTGAATCTCTGGAATTCTCTGCCACAGAAGATAGTTGAGGCCAGTTCATTGGCTATATTTAAGAGGGAGTTAGATGTGGCCCTTGTGGCTAAAGGGATCAGGGGGTATGGAGAGAAGGCAGGTACAGGATACTGAGTTGGTTGATCAGCCATGATCATATTGAAAGGCAGTGCAGGCTCGAAGGGACGAATGGCCTACTCCTGCACCAATTTTCTATGATTCTATGTTTCTGTGTTTCTAATGAAGAACTCAACCATATTATGGTCACTTGCCCAATGGGCCACGCACAACAAGACTGCTAACTAACCTTTCCTCATTACTCAATACCCAGTCTAGAATAGCCTGCTCTCTCGTTGGTTCCTCTACATGTTGGTTTAGGAAACTATTCTGCATACATTCCTAGAAATCCTCTTCCTCAGCACCCCTGCCAATTTGATTCACCCAATCTATATGTAGATTGAAGTCACCCATTATAACTGTTTAACCTTTGTTGCATGCATTTCTAATTTCATGTTTGATGCCATACCCACCTCCACTACTACTGTTAGGTGGCTTGTACACAACTCCCACCATTCTGTATTGAATTGCTAGAAAGCATGTTTACCTTTGTTACAAAAATGATTGTATCTTGTCAAGAGCCTTTACATGAAATCAGGATATCAAGTTATAGAGTGGGGTGGGAGATTACAACCTTCACGTGGTCCGCCCTGTTTCGACGAACGCAATCAACCCGGCGTGCACAATCAAATAAGATCAAATAGCACAAGTTGTCGTACAACTTTAGGCTGTGCACACCATAATCAAGAAGAAGAGTAAGTTATAGAGTCAAAGAGTGAAGGCCCTTCAGCCCCACTTGCCCACACCAGCCAACATGCCCCAGCTACACTTGTCCCACCTGCCTGCGCTTAGTCCATATCCCACTAAACCTGTCCTATCAATGACCATGTTTCTTAAATGATGGGATAGGCCCAGCCTCAACTACCTCCTCCGGCAGCTTGTTCCATACACCCATGACTCTTTGTGTGAAAAAGTTGCCCCTCGGAATCATATTAAATCTTTTCTCCTTCACCTTGAACCTATGTCCTCTGGTCCTCGATTCCCCTACTCTGGGCAAGAGGCTCTGTGCATCTACCCGATCTATTCCTCTTATGATTTTGTATACCTCTATAAGATCTCCCCACATCCTCCTGTGCTCCAAGGAATAGAGACCCAGCCTACTCAACCTCTCCCTGTAGCTCCCACCCTCTAGTCCTGGCAACATCCTCGTACATCTTTCCTGAACCCTTTCAAGCTTGACAATATCTTTCCGATAACATGGTGCCCAGAACTGAACACAATATTCTAAATGCGATCTCACCAACGTCTTATACAACTGCAACATGACCTCACAATTTCTATACTGACTGATAAAGGCCAATGTCTCCAAAGCCTGTTTGGCCATCTTTTTTACCTACGACTCGACCTTTAAGGAACCATGAACCTGCACTCCTAGATCACTCTGCTCCACAACATCTGCTCCAGAGGCCTACCATTTACTGTGTAGGTCCTGCCCTTGTTAGACGTCCTCACACTTCTCAGTGTCTTGAGAGCAGTCAGGGTTACCGTTGAAGAAGTACTGAAGGTACTGTCGTGTTTGAAGGAAGACAAATCTCCAGGGCCTGATCAGATATATCAGAGGACATTGTGGGAAACTAGACAGGAAATTAACCATATAATCATATAACAATTACAGCACGGAAACAGGCCATCTCGGCCCTACAAGTTCGTGCCGAACAACTTTTTTTTACCCCTAGGTCCCACCTGCCTGCACTCATACCATAACCCTCCATTCCCTTCTCATCCATATGCCTATCCAATTTATTTTTAAATTATACCAATGAACCTGCCTCCACCACTTCCACTGGAAGCTCATTCCACACCGCTACCACTCTCTGAGTAAAGAAGTTCACCCTCATATTACCCCTCAACTTCTGTCCCTTAATTCTTGAAGTCATGTCCTCTTGTTTGAATCTTCCCTATTCTCAAAGGGAAAAGCTTGTCCACATCAACTCTGTCTATCCCTCTCATCATTTTAAAGACATCTATCAAGTCCCCCCATTAACCTTCTGCGCTCCAGAGAATAAAGACCTAACTTATTCAACCTATCTCTGTAACTTAGTTGTTGAAACCCAGGCAACATTCTAGTAAATCTCCTCTGTACTCTCTCTATTTTGTTGACATCCTTCCTATAATTGGGCGATCAAAATTGTACACCATACTCCAGATTTGGTCTCACCAATGCCTTGTACAATTTTAACATTACATCCCAGCTTCTATACTCAATGCTCTGATTTATAAAGGCTAGCATACCAAAAGCTTTCTTTACCACCCTATCTATATGAGATTCCACCTTCAACGAACTATGCACGGTTATACCCAGATCCCTCTGTTCAACTGTATTCTTCAATTCCCTACCATTTACCATGTACGTCCTATTTTGATTTGTCCTGCCAAGGTGTAGCACCTCACATTTATCAGCATTAAACTCTATCTGCCATCTTTCAGCCCATTTTTCCAAATGGCCTAAATCACTTTGTAGACTTTGGAAATCCTCTTCATTATCCACAACACCCCCTATCTTGGTATCATCTGCATACTTACTAATCCAATTTACCACACCTTCATCCAGATCATTGATGTACATGACAAACAACAAAGGACCCAACACAGATCCCTGAGGCACCCCAATAGTCACCTGCCTCCAACCCGATAAACAGCCATCCACCATTACCCTCTGGCTTCTCCCATTCAGCCACTGTTGAATCCATCTTGCTATTCCTGCATTTATACCCAACAGTTGAACCTTCTTAACCAACCTTCCATGAGGAACCTTGTCAAAGGCCTTACTAAAGTCCATATAGACAACATCCACTGCTTTACCCTCGTCAATTTCCCTAGTGACCTCTTCAAAAAATTCAAAAAGATTACTCAAACATGACCTTCCAGGCACAAATCCATGTTGACTGTTCCTAATCAGACCCTGTTTATCTAGATGCTTATATATATTATCTCTAAGTATCTTTTCCATTAATTTGCCCACCACTGAAGTCAAACTAACAGGTCTATAATTGCTAGGTTTACTCTTAGAACCCTTTTTAAACAATGGAATAACATGCGCAGTACGCCAATCCTCGGGGACTATTCCCGTTTCTAATGACATTTGAAATATTTCTGTCATAGCCCCGGCTATTTCTACACTAACTTCCCTCAATGTCCTAGGGAATATCCTGTCAGGACCTGGAGATGTATCCACTTTTATATTTTTCAAAAGTGTCAGTACTTCTTTTATTTTGAAACGCATAGTATCCATAGCTACTCTACTAGTTTCCCTTACCTCACATAATTCAATATCCTTCTCCTTGGTGAATACCGAAGAAAAAAAAATGTTCAATATCTCCCCCATCTCTTTTGGCTCTGCAGATAGCTGTCCACTCTGTCTCTCCAATGGACCAATTTTATCCCTCGTTATCCTTTTGCTATTAATATAGCTGTAGAAACCCTTTGGATTTACTTTCACCTTACTTTCCAAAGCAACCTCATATCTTCTTTTAGCTTTTCTAATTTATTTCTTAAGATTCTTTTTACATTCCTTATACTCCTCAAGCACCTCATTTACTTCATGCTGCCTATAATTATTGTAGATCTCCCTCTTTTTCCGAACAAGATGTCCAATTTCCCTTGAAAACCAGGGCTCTTTCCAATTTTTACTGTTTCCTTTCAACCGAACAGGAACATAAAGATTATGTACTCTTAAAATTTCCCCTTTAAATGTCCTCCATTTCTCTTCTACATCTTTCCCATAAAACAAAATGTCCCAGTTCACTCCTTTTAAATCATCTCGCATCTCATCAAAGTTAGCCTTTCTCCAATCAAAAATCTCAACCCTAGGTCCAGTTCTGACCCTCTCCATAATTATATTGAAACTAATGGTATTGTGATCACTGGACCCGAAGTGCTCCCCAACGCATACCTCCGCCACCTGTCCCGTCTCATTTCCTAACAGGAGGTCCAGCACTGCCCCTCCTCTAGTAGGTACCTCTATGTATTGCTGCAAAAAACTATCCTGCACACATTTTACAAACTCCAACCCATCCAGCCCATTTACAGAATGTGTTTCCCAGTCTATGTGTGGAAAGTTGAAATCTCCCCACAATCACTGCCTTGTGCTTACTACTAATATCTGCTATCTCCTTACATATTTGCTCTTCCAATTCTCGTTCCCAGTTTGGCGGTCTATAATACACCCCTATAAGTGTTGCTACACCTTTCCCACTTATCAATTCCACCCAAATAGCCTCCCTAGATGAGCCCTCCAATCTATCCTGCCAAAGCACTTCTGTAATATCTTCCCTGACTAGCAATGCAACACCTCCACCTCTTGCCCCTCCAATTCTATCACACCTGAAGAAACAAAATCCTGGAATATTTCGTTTCCAATCACAGCCCTCCTGCAACCGCGTTTCACTGATCGCCACAACATCATACTTCCAGGTGTCTATCCAGACCCTAAGCTCATCCACCTTTCTTACAATGCTCCTAGCTTTAAAATATGCACATTTAAGAAACCCCCCGTCTCTTATTCTATGTTTATTTCCTTTTTTTTCTTTCTCCTCTTGTGCCCGAGTGCTTCCCTTTTCTGCTTCCTGCCTCCCATTCTGTCTACTAGCTTTCGCTATTTGAGTCCCTCGCCCCAACCATTATAGTTTAAAGTCTCCCCAGCAGCCTTTGCAAATTTCCCAGCTAGGATCTTGGTCCCCCTCGGGTTCAAGTGCAACCCATCCTTTCTGTACAGGTCCCACCTTCCCCAAAAGAAGTCCCAATGATCCAGGAACTTGAATCCCTGTCCTCTGCACCAGTCTTTCAGCCACGCATTTATCCTCCACCTCGCTCCATTCCTACTCTCACTGTTGCATGGCACAGGCTGTAATCCTGAGCTTGTTACCTTTTTGGCCCTTTTTCTTAACTCTCCTCCTAACTCCCTAAATCCTCCCTTCAGGACCTCTTCCCTTTTTTTACCTATGTCATTGGTACCTATATGTACCACGACCTCAGGCTCCTCTCCCTCTGATTTATGGATATCTTGGATGCGTTGAGACACGTCCGAGACCTTGGCATCAGGGAGGCAGACCACCATCCTGGTCTCCCGACTGCATCCACAGAATCGCCTATCCGACCCCCTAACAATAGAGTCCCCAATTACTATTGCCCTCTTTTTTCCCCTACCTTTTGGAGCAACAGGGCCGGTCTCTGTGCTGGAGGCCCGTCCGCTGTCACTACCCCCGGGTAGGCTGTCACCCCCATCCGTACTCAAACAGGAGTACTTATTTGCGAGGTGTACTGACATTGGAGTACTCACTCGTTCCTGCCTCTGCCCCTTGCCTTTCCTTAACGTGACCCACATGTCTCTCTCCCGTGGTTTTGGAGTGACCACCTCCCTATAACTCCCCTCTATGACCTCCTCACTCTCCCTGATCAGACAGAGGTCATCGAGATGCTGCTCCAGGATCCTAATACGGTCCCTTAGGAGCCCCATCTCGCTGCACCTGGTGCAGATGTGGACGTCTGGAGGGCCATCCGACACCATGACCTCCCACATCTGACATCCAGAACAGTACACTGCTCTGACTGTCATTCTCCCACCTTACCCTGGATCTGATACCAGTATAATACAATAGAAACTGCTGGGAGAAATCAGCAGGCATCTGACTCACAACAGCTGCTCCCTCGTGACCTTTAAACTGCACCTTTATTATATAAACAAAAAGCACTGTACCTTTAGCCCACTGTACCTTTACTAAAGCACTGCACCTTTAACCAGAAAGCACAAATGCTAACCTGAGGTTGCACCCAATCAGCTGCTTCCTCTAGTCTGCTTCCACCAATCAGCGGCTTCCACCAGAACCCTCCCTATGGAGTGTGGAACGTTACGGATTTTGGTAAAAGCCCTGACCCTCCTCAACACTCTCCAACGGTCCCGGGCCTCTGTGAAATAATGCCCCGCGCCCGATTTAAGTACTCACCGCCCTGACCCTCCTCCACTGCTCTCCAAAGGTCCCGGGCCTCTGTGAAAACAAGCCCCGCGCCCGATTTAAGTACTCACCGCCCTGACCCTCCTCCACTGCTCTCCAACGGTCCCGGGCCTCTGTGAAAACAAGCCCCGCGCCCGATTTAAGTACTCACCGCCCTGACCCTCCTCCACTGCTCTCCAACGGTCCCGGGCCTCTGTGAAAACAAGCCCCGTGCCCGATTTAAGTACTCACCACCCTGACCCTCCTCCACTGCTCTCCAATGGTCTCGGGCCTCTGGCCCAAAATTGAGGGAGTCCTGATTGAAATTTATGAGCATTTCAATACAGGAGAGATGCCGGAAGACTGGAGCGTGACAAATGCTCTGCCTCTTTTCAAGAAGAACTGCAGGGAAAATGCTGGGAACTATAGGCCGGTGAGCTTAACATCTGTAGTTGGTAAGTTACTGGAGAATATTCTAAGAGATAGGCTATACAGGCATTTGGATGGGCAAGCGCTGATTTAGGATAGTCAGCATGGTTTTGTACATGGGAGGTCGTGTCTCACAAATCTGATTGATTTTTTTGAAGACGTGACCAAAAAGGTTGATAAGGGCAGAGCTGTAGATGTTGTGTACATGGACTTCAGCAAGGCGTTCGACAAGGTTCCACATGGTATGCTGCTCTGGAAGGTTAGATTGCATGGGATCCAAGGAGAGATAGCTGAATGGATAGCAAATTGGCTCCATGGAAGGAAGCAGAGTGTGATGGTAGAAGGTTGCTTCTTGGACTGGAGGCCTGTGACTAGTGGTGTGCCTCAGGGTTCAGTTCTTGGCCTGTTTACTGTTTGTCATCTACATCAATGATTTGGATGAGAACATACAGGGCAAGATTAGCAAGTTTGACTACAAATTAACTACAATATGGTTATGAAAGATTGTAGCAGGATCTGGATCAATTGGCCAGATATTGTCAAGTTGAAAGGGTTCAGAAAAGATTTACAAGGATTGGTTGACTGGACGGGAATTTTAAGGGAAGCTGGTCGGTGATTGGATGCAACCCCCTTATAGACAGCAGTTGATTGGCCGCCAAATAATCAGGCACAAAAAATTGACAAATAGGAAAACAATAAAATTGGAATTCCGATTTAAATCGGAAGAATATCATGCCTGATCTGCAGTAAAGATACTAGTATCCGCTCTGGTATCTTTGATCTGCAGTTCCTTCCTATTGAAGAAGAACCCTGGCCCAAAACAACTCCTAATCCATTCCCTCCACAGATGCCGCCAAGCCCGCTGAGTTCCTCCAGCCTTCTGTGTTTTTAATTTAACTCTTGAAATTGAAGTTCGACATAAAGCTGGTGTCTCAGCAGGACAGGCAGGGACTCTGGAGAGAAGACCATTCTTCAGACCGAACTGAACTCTCGTCGGTGTGAGTACTTGTGATTGTCTGCAGAAGGGTCTCGACCCAAAACGCCATCCACTCCCCAGAGCCGCCGCCCATCTCGCTGAGCCACCCCTGTGCCCACCTTCACCTCCAGAGCCAAACACAAAACACAGAGTGCTGGAGGAACTCAGCAGGCCAGGTGGCACCTGCAGAGGAAACGGACCAGGAGCTGCCAAAGGCCAGCAAGGAACCGCAGATGCAGCCGTCCTCGCAAAATGCTAAATGATTCCAGGAATGCTGAGGCGAGAGGGTGAGAGAGAGGAAGTGAGAGAGCGAGAGAGATCTAAAGGAAGGATTCAGATCTGAACTACGCCTCGCTGAGACCTTGCCAGAAGTTTCAAACCTATGGCCCCCTCCAGTTTGAGCCACATGGACCAAGATACCTGGTTGTAAACAACCACGTTCGCTACTTTGACTGGAGGTTCACGTTCTGCCACAGTCCCGCCAGTGGTTTACAGCTGTTTGATATCCGCTCCAGCAAGGAGCGGGTGGTCTACGAGTTGAGCGTCCAGGAGGTGAACTCTGTTTACTGGGGAGAGACGCCAGATCTGATGAGGGCCAAGTTCTTAGACAGTTCTTATGGAATTGGGAAAAGTTCCAATGTGATGGTGAAAGACGTGGACTTCCCTTACAGCGCCACTTTCCTCCACATTCTCGATCTCATGGAGACGGGAAACCAAAGATCCTATAGCAGAGCAAGATAGTCCACTCGACGTTGAAGCCGTAGTAGGGTCATGTATAATCTTCAGCACCATTTCCGTAACTGGCTTCCATCTCCGCTCTAGTATCTTTGCTTTGGTCATGGCTTCTTCATGCACAAATCATCTTTTTGTTTCTCAGCTGCAGGTGATCATTTTGATATTCCTGCAAGTCTTCCTTATTAACTTTGAACATCTATATAAACAAAAGTCTCATTTTGACCACTTCCTGTCTATGCTGTATATTGATTTTAGGAAAAACGTTACCTTATATGGCTGTGATTTTTTTGCCATCTTACTCACAGTCCACCTCCGCTGTGCAGACCCCGAGGATTTTTCCCCTGGGGGGGGGGGGTCAGGACTATAAAACCCCGGATGCCTGGACATGACTCAGTCTCTCTGCATCGCGAGGGAGAGGCCATGAATCTCATTCTGCCGTGAATCAACTGACCTGTAAGTCTGCAATGTACTTGAATAAATGATTTGTTAGCCCTTCATGAAAATGAAATGAGTTGATTGGCCTGCCCTGTGCTTTGAAACTGCAGTGGCAATGGAAATGAAATGAAAATGTAATGAGCTGTTTGGCCTGCCCTGTACTTGAAATTGCAATGGCAATGGAAGTGAAATGAAAATGCAATAAGCTGTTCGGCCTGCCCTATGCTTGAAATTTAAATAAATTAAATTAGTTGTTTGGCCTGCCTGAAACCACTAATTTCAGCCCACAGGGCCCCTATTAGCCGAGAAACCAGTCCCTTTTGCTCAAATCACCAGTATTAGCCCAGGAGAAGCATTTTGGCCCAAAAGGCCCATGCCAGGCCAGGAAAAGTCCAGAAAAAGTGCATTTCACTGAGATTTCACTGAGATTTTTTTTAAAGAGCCTCTTTGGCTCATCAGGCATGTAATAGCCCAGCAGGAGTCCCTTCAGCCCATCAGTAAGTATTACCCCTGCAAGTATTAAACCTCACCCCAGTATTTTTCTCCCTCCCTTCATTGGCTCCCTGTGAGATCCAGGCCAGGATGGAGTTTCCTCATTCATTGCAGTGATCTGCAGAAAAAGATGAAAAATGTTTAAAAATGATTCTCCACCCTCTCCCCCTTCTCTCTCACAGAGTCTCTCACCTGTTTTATGCAGAATTTCAGGCAGTTTCTGAACTGCCAGCCCACCAGGCCTGAGTGACTGAACTGCCAGCCCACCAGGGCTGAGTGACTGAGCTGCCAGCCCAAGAATCCATTCGGCCCGCAATGTCCATAATAGCCCTCTGGAAACCAGTCACTTCGGCCCACAATATCCATACTGGCGCACCAGAAAGCCCCCCACTGGCCACCAATATTGGAATTGGTGGAGAGGTGGAATATTGCGTTGGGGGACCAGCCCTACCGTGTGAACATTAGTCTAGTACAAAATATTGCCGTTAGGAAGGAGCTCCAATCCTGCACCCACTCAAGCAACCCCCCTTCCCTCCGACACGGACACAGAGCGATCGCCGCCCCCCTTTTTTTTGTTAAACATCTATTTCCTTCGGGTGTTTTTTTTTTAATTTCCCCCTTACCATTTCCGTACTTTTTCGATAGCTGTCATGACCCATTTGATGCCATCCTTCTCCCTGCTCCTGGTCTCGGACCGCACCTATCTGCCGGGCATGCTGTGTGTGTGTGTGTGTGTTTCGCGGAGACTGAGGGGAGAAGCGCCGGCACCAAGAGTGAGCTAACGCGTGGACAGATGGACAAAAGCAACGATCATAGAGCAGAATAAGTGACATTTTGGGTCGAGGCCCATTCTTCAGACTGACAGTCAAGGGAAAGGGAAACGGGAGATATAGGCATATCTTCCATTCATTTGTTCGTAGTACTGTTGTCATTTGTCTATATCTTTTGCTCCTCTTTCCCCTGACTCACTGAAGAAGGGTCTCGACCTGAAATGTCATCTATTCCGCTCTGTGATGGTTGCTTTCGTCCATCTGTCCTCGCGTTCGCTAGCCATTGGTTAAGTACCACAGGATAAAGCTGTGAATTCACGCACAGGATGGAAACCGGAAACTGAAAACTAGGGGAACGCTGTCCCCCTGCATTTCCATCACTGCTCCCACCCCACTCTATGACTCTGTAACACCGCACACTTCTCTGTAGTCTGGTTCAGTTCCGGTTACATCAGTCTCCAGGTGATGCAAGTCATTTTCCACAGAGGAGTAATTGGACTTAGGAAATAGAAAGAAAAAAGTAATTCAACTAAAAATCTCTTTACATATAATAACATTACTTATGGGTAACATACAATAGTTATTCAATGCCTTGGATTTTTAGGGTAAAAATATTGCCAAAACAGCAACATAATCTTTGAAGGTTTATGAAGGATTGCCATTAAAATGGGGCTGCACAGGAAACAAGGATTAAAGGATCACCACCACAGTAGAAACATACTTATTGTTAACCTAAGTTGAGTCTCTATTAATTGGAGTGTTTATCTTTGAATTAAATCTGTAAGCGAATATCACAGACAGTTAAATGAGTAAATATATTGAACAACCCATGAATACGTAGTGCTGTTTAGTCTTTTAGCAACGTTTCACAGTGATTCACACTAAAAACTTGTCACTGAAGAGCAGTCACAATTGTTCTGCTCCTGTTGAGTTCCTTATTAGAGTTGAATTAAATCTCAGAGCTAAACACAGTATTAGCAGCAAATGAGGCAATGTGGTTGGGGAGCAGAGAATTAACTAGTATTGCACTTTCTGCCAGTGTCTGACTCACTGATGTTCTTATACTCCAGGCACAGGTATGAAGAATGCCCACTTCAATAAGACTTGCAAACCCTGGTTATGTCAATAGTTAGGTCCATCAGCTTTATTCAAGTGAAAGGGGGGGTTTGGAACTATTTACAACTGGGGTAGTTGTTGAACACTGCAGAAACAAGAAGTTAGGTTAAATAGAAAAGCCACGAGAAAGAGCATAACTCAGCAAGTGAGCTCAGAGAATAGAGATATTTTTGACAGACCACACACATGTATATTTCTAGAAAGGCAGTTCAAGCATTTTCAATTGGATTATCAGATGTGCAAAGGGACAATGGTAATTATAAATATGTCCTGCAATGTCGAGAGAATGGTTTGAATATGTATTTTAGGTTTCGAGGAATACAGGAGGGGATGCTAAGAATGATGAATTTAACTCATCCAAAGCGATCAGTCTTTAAGTTGAGGAGGCACTGCTGATTGATGCAACATCTTGGAATAAAATGTAAAACATGGCCAAAAAACTGTTTTATTGTCACGGTGAATGACAAGGGGAAATAGGCTATTAGGAATTGTATTAGTTTATTAAGGATGGGCAAAGCATGTGTACAATAAAGAGCAGCTGAACTTTTACCATCCTCACTTTAGTTTAGTTTAGAGATACAGCACAGAAACAAGCCCTTTGACCCACCGAGTCCGCACCGACCAGCGATCACTGCTCACTAACACTATCCTACATACACTAGGGACAATTTACATTTATACCAAGCCAATTAACCTACAAACCTGCACGTCTTTGGAATGTGGGAGGAAACTGAAGATCTCAGAGAAAATCCATGAAGGTCACGGGGAGAATGTACAAACTCCGTACAGACAGCACCCGTAGTCAGGATCAAACCTAGGTCTCTGGCACTGCAAGGCAATAGCTCTATCACAGCACCACTGTGCCACCCCACTTGGCAAAAATGGAGCAATGGTAGGGTTAAAACCTAAATATTCCATCTCATAGTTCCAGCTTAACCATTTGCCTAGATGCTGTGATTTATGGAACAGTGGGTAGTGTTACTGCCTCACAGCTCCAAGTCGAGCAACCAGAACTCCTCTCCACAGCCTCCAGCCTTGTGGTTCCCCTGCCCTGCACTATCAGTATCCAGCTATTTCCCCACCAGGATGGTCTCAGGGCCCTCTGGTAACGATCAGAAACCCAATCAATTCCTCTCTACTATCACGCTCTGCCTGGCAGCCCATGCCCTCACCCTCAACAACTTCCCTTTAGACTCCTCTCACTTCCTTCAAGTTAAAAGTATAACCATGGGAACTGTTGTGGGAATGAACTGCAGATGCTGGTTTAAACCGAGGATAGACATTGAGTTACTCCAGCATTTTGTACCTATCGTGTTTTGGCCATGGGTACTTGCAGGCATCACAGTAAATACCTGTCTTTTTGTTGATCTTGTTGAACAGTCCTTCTTCCAAACATACACTGGCACCATCCCCAAACGCTTTCTCTGTTACATTAAAGACAGATTCAATGCTGCCTCCTGCACACATGCTCACTCAAAGATTATGTAGTGCTGTTGAGTCTGAAGAAGGGTCTCGACCCAAAACCTCAGCCATTCCTTCTCTCCAGAGATGCTGCCTGTCCCGTTCAGTTAATCCAGAATTTTATGTCTATCTGTGAGAAGCAAATGTGTTTTTACTTAAAGAAATGGATGTACATTTTATCTGTGCCTAATATATATTTTGAAGTTGCTTCTTTATAAATTAAGAGTTTTTCAGAAAATATTATTTATTGGAGAAGAATATTTTGTATGAATCGGTAGTATATCCACAATGAATACCAATACATAATTATGTAAAGAGAGGTAATCAAACAAACAAACAAGAGACAACCTCTTCCAATAATAACTGATGTTGGCTTGTTGATGTACAAAGTAAAAAAAATGCAAATAATATGGCTTTAATTTGTTAATGAAATAAGTAATTTATTGATAACACAAAGCAGTTCTTCATCAGAAATAACATTTTGTTTAATTAAACAACCCACCAGTCAGACTTTTACAGGACGTCCACGACTTTATTGAGTGGTAGAATTATGTAGAGATTAACAGAGCTGTTGTATACAACACACGTTAAATGGGCAAATTTCCAAAAGACATGTAATAATGGCTTCCTGGAGGATAAATGGACTGAAAAGAATTGAAATGGAGGGAAAAGAATGCATGAAAGTGAGAAAAAAAAATTGGAATGACTATTTTGGAATTCTATCACTTAGGTGCTCTCTGCACCAATCCAATGAGTAATTTTAACAACATTCCTCACAAATCTGCATTTTCCTCTGCTTTAGGGCTGAACATATGGCCACAAGCTGTGGGCAAGCTCCCTGGAGTTGGCAGAAATGTAAAGTTGGCTCTGACTTCATCTGGCTTTCTATTCTGTGAGTTTCTGGGGCGACAACTGTGTCTTTTTGGAGCATTGAAACTGAGATGGACGCAGTCTTTCCGCAGCTCTTCAGATTGTAGTTATCAGAGGAACACAGGGTCAAGAAAATAAGAGATAAATAGGAGCCCAATACAAACAAATTAGTGAGAATACATGAGTAAACTACAGCTGTCAGGCAATGTTCCAGGCCTGCGAAGGGATGAGCCAAATGTCTAACAGGTGATAGCTAACTACAGCATTTTTTAAGTGCAGCCCCAAAAATGTACTCACAAATGTGTTCAACATAAGAGAACCAGACAAAAAAGAAAACCAAGAAACTATGACAATTAACTATATAATTTCAGCAAAATTATAATCGTTTTCTTTTCAGTTTGAGGAAAGTTGGCCAACTATGAAAATATATTGGAATTTAAAATTAATATTCTCAGCAATATCTGACATATTTGAAATGTATGCATAAAATCTTGTTAATACCTTTCCAAGATATATTATATATGAGCTGTAAAATAGAAGTACTTTAATACTTTTTCAACGTTTAGGATGGGAGGTGGTGAAAGCTTACATTATATTCTAATCAATTCAGTTGAATTTAACAGGCTCACTATCCTTAAGCTGCCAAATTCATGTTGGAATTAATGCAGCATGGAGCATACCGAGAAAAGACCTGGCAGTGTAGTTAATTCTTGCTCCTTTATTGGCATAAAAATATATTCTCCAGCCATAGGTTTCATCAGTGGGTACAGACATTTGCCATATGCCAAATCTCCAAGTACCAAAACACTGCATTCCCAAAGTTCATTTACTTTCATCGTAAAGCATTACACAAAATAATAAAACTGTACAGGACCATTCAACCCATTGTGCATAACTCTTGCTTTTCATAAAAATTGCAATCACTTCCATGCTCCTGCTCTCTCCTATTGTTACAGTGGCCCCTTTGCGTACTTGTCACATATATTGTCACATGTTGAGTCTACTTCCACTACTTTTTCCAAAGAGTTATACCAGAGCAATCATGAATGCCAGGAGACAATTCCAGATCAAGCTAGAGTCCCAAAATACACACACGGATATGCATTGATTGTGCAAATGCTTGCCTGCTATAACAAAGTCAGGCAGAATCACTGACAACAAGGCATATCTCTCCAATAAATTCAATACATTTTATATTCGTTTTGAACAGAAATTCAAAAGAAAATTATCTCCTGCCCCAACAATTTAGAGTGCACCTGAACCAGGCACGTGCCGTGGCTAATTACTCTGGGTAGGCAGTCAGTTGGCTTTTAAAAAATCTTAAACCACGCTCCTCTCATTAAGCTGTCAGTCGACTTTTAAAAAGTCTTAATAAAGTACCGTATTTCCTGCAAATAAAGGCGCATCCCCATTTTGAGTTGCTAAATTTTGAAAGAAGGCTGGCAGGACATAGAATTTCTCACGCCCAAGGCTTCCAAATCTCCTTCATTCTGAATTACTGAATGGGTGGGGGGTGGAGGGTGACAGCAGGTGGAGAGATGGTGGGAAAAACGGGAGCACACCGGGACAAGTTGAATCACTTGTGTTCTTATTGAATGACAATACTAGTTCAAGGGACCAATTGGGGGGAGTGTTCCTTTCACAGTGTGTGGGAAGTCTGGCAAATGGTAAAGTTGTGGAGAGGGCAGAAGTGTTGAGAAGGTGGGGGTCAGGGATCATGCCAGAAACTCACTCACTCACTGCCGCCGCGATGCTCCGGGTGCGGAGCCAGCTCATTGGGGCTGGGGAGGGAAGTAGCTCGGGTGGCTGCGAGCAGCCGCTGGGACCAGACAGCGGAACTGGCCGCCACCTCAGCACCTTCTTCCGGCCCGCTCACCTCTGGCAATGCTCTCCGTCAGAACATCTCTCACCTGCCACTCGCCAGCCTCGCTCATGTCAGCCGCTTCCAGCAAATCCTTAAATTCCGGCTGCTGCCGGGAGCAGGACATGGCCTCACTTGCAGTGCTGCGTGACACTGCATGCCATTCACTGACCTGTCCGTGTCTTTCAATGTAGACCGGACAGTGATGGGACCAGCTCAAGAGTACGTCAGCGGGCAATGGATAACAGGACAGCAGGCGGTGGACCTTACTTCTGTGTCAGCGCGAGTAACCTTAATTGGTCCCTTGAGCGCACTGACACAGGATTAAGCTCCACTACCCGCTGTCCTGTTATCCATCGCCCGCTGACAATACAACAATACAATACAACGGTTTATTTGTCACATTGCACAAAAAGTGCAAGTGAAATGATGTCAGCAGCGATACAATGATAAAGAGCACACACAAAAACACCATAAAATTTTAACATAAACATCCACCACAGCATTCATCACTGTGGTGGAAGGCACACAATTTGGCCAGTCCTCCTCCATTTTCCCCCGTGGTCGGGACCTCAACCCTCCGCAGCAGTTGCTGCGGGCGTCCAGATGGTAAGGACAAGGTACAAGTCCAGGTAAGTCCAGAGTCGGCTCATCCCCACCGGAGACCGCAGCTTTTAGTTGGTATAGGCCGGCGGCCGAAGATTTAAAGTTCCCTCCACGTCGCAGCCATAAGCACCGCAGTCTGCAGGGCCGGCGGTCGAAGCTCCCCTCCAGGGGTGATGTTAAGTCCATACCGCACTCGCGGTAGAAGACGGCCGCGGGCCGGCGGTGGAAGCTTCTTCTTCCCCCCGGGTCCCCCACGAGGGATCCCGGGCTGTAGACGCCGCGCCAGCTGGAGCTGTGCAGACCGCGGCTTCAGGCTGCCATCTGCTGCGGGCCAACGGAACGGAGCGCTCCCCTCCAGCGAGCCCCAGCTCCGTGCTGATAGTCCACGCAGCACCCGCCGCCGGAGCCCCGGGCGCGTCTCCGGGAAAGGCCGCGCCGATCCTCGCTGTTAGGCCACGGGGGAGGCGACCTGGAAAAAGTCGCCTCTCCATGGAGGAGGCGGCCGAAACGGTTTCCCCCTCACACCCCCACACCACCCCCCCACACAAAACACACTAAGAAACACTAAAAACAGACTTTAAGACATACTAAAAAAATAAAAAAAGTTGAAAAGACTAACACGCTGCTGACAGGGCTGCTGCCAGTGCAGCGCCCCCTCCCTCTCCTCATAGAAATTATAGCAAAGGTCTATGATCTTTGCTATTGATCTGGTCCGGTCCACATTGAAAGACATGGACTGGGCAGCGAATGCCATGCAATGTCACCCAGCGCAGCAAGTGAGGCCATGTCATATAACCATATAACAATTACAGCATGGAAACAGGCCATCTAGACCCATCTAGTCCGTGCCAAACACTTATTCTCCCCTTGTCCAATCTACTCGCACACAGACCATAACGCTCCATTCCTTTCCCATCCATATACCAATCCAATTTATTTTTAAATGATAAAATCAAACCTGCCTCCACCACTTCCACTGGAAGCTCATTCCACCCAGCTACCACTCTCTGAGTAAAGAAGTTCCCCCCTCATGCTACCCCTAAACTTCTGTCCCTTAATTCTCAAGTCATGTCCTCTTGTTTGAATCTTCCCTACTCTCAATGGAAAAAAGCTTATCCACATCAACTCTGTCTATCCCTCTCATCATTTTAAAGACCTCTAACAAGTCCCCCCTTAACCTTCTGCGCACCAAAGAATAAAGACCTAACTTGTTCAACCGTTCTCTGTAACTTAGTTGCTGAAACCCAGGCAACATTCCAGTAAATCTCCTCTGTACTCTTTCTATTTTGTTGACATCCTTCCTATAATTTGGCGACCAAAATTGTACACCATACTCCCAACTTGGCCTCACCAATGCCTTGTACAATTTCAACATTACATCCCAACTTCTATACTCAATGCCCTGATTTATAAAGGCCAGCACACCAAAAGCTTTTTTACCACCCTATCTACATGAGATTCCACCTTCAGGGAATTATGCACAGTTATTCCTAGATCCCTCTGTTCAACTGCATTCCTCAATTCGCTACCATTTACCATGTACGTCCTATTTTGATTTGTCCTGCCAAGATGTAGCACCTCACACTTATCAGCATTAAACTCCATCAGCCATCTTTCAGCCCACTCTTCCAAATGGCCTAAATCTCTCTGTAGACTTTGAAAATCTACTTCATTATCCACAACACCACCTATCTTAGTAACATCTGCATACTAACTAATCCAATTTACCACATCATCATCCAGATCATTGATGTATATGACAAACAACAGTGGACCCAACACAGATCCTTGAGGCACCCCACTAGTCACCGGCCTCCAACCTGACAAACAGCCATTCACCATTATTCTCTGGCATCTCCCATTCAGCCACTGTTGAATCCATCTTGCTACTCCACCATTAATACCCAACAATTGAACCTTCTTAACCAACCTTCCATGTGGAACCTTGTCAAAGGCCTTACTGAAGTCCATATAGACAACATCCACTGCTTTACCCTCATCAATTTCCCTCGTAACCTCTTCAAAAAATTCAAGAAGATTAGTCGAACATGACCTTCCAGGCACAAATCCATGTTGACTGTTCCTAATCAGACCCTGTTTATCCAGATGCTTATATATATTATCTCAAAGTATCCTTTCCATTAATTTGCCCACCACTGACGTCAAACTAACAGGTCTATAATTGCTAGGTTTACTCTTAGAACCATTTTAAAACAAAGGAACAACATGCGCAGTACGCCAATCCTCCGGCACCATTCCCGTTTCTAATGACATTTGAAATATTACAGTCATACCCCCTGCTATTTCTACACTAACTTCCCTCAATGTCCTAGGGAATATCCTGTCAGGACCTGGAGACTTATCCACTTTTATATTTTTCAAAAGTGTCCATACTTCCTCTTCTTTGAATCTCATAGTTTCCATAGCTACTCAACATGTTTCCCTTACCTCACATAATTCTATATCCTTCTCCTTGGAGAATACCAAATGTCCTGCTCCTGGCGGCAGTCAGAATGTCAGGATTTGTGGGAATTGGCTGACATGAGCGAGCCCAGCGAGCGGCAGGTGAGAGATGTTCAGACTGAGAGCACTGCCAGAGGTGAGCTGGCCGGCAGAAGGTGCTGCGTTGGCGACCGGTTCTGCTGTCTGGTCTCGGCGGCCGCTCACAACCACCCGAGCTACTTCCCTCCCCGGCCGCAATGCGGAGTATCGTGGCAACGGTGAGTGAGTGAGTTTCTGGCATGATACCGACGCTCTCCTTCTCAATGCTCCTGCCCTCCCCGCAACGTTACCCCTGGCCAGACCCCCCACACACTGTGAAAGGAACTCTCCCCCCCCCCCCCCCCCCACCAGCGGGCTCTGTCCTTTTACAGCCGCTTCCCACTTTACAGCCGCTTCCCATCAGCTGCACAGCATTCTTGATGTTGCTGTACTGAGGTATAGCCAAGTCTATCTTTCTTGGCTAACAACCTAACCTTTGGCCTCCAAGACACAGGTAAATTGTCATTCCTTATTTTTGGGTAAAAAATAGTGTCTTCATTGCCGGGAAATATAGTATTTAAAAACATATAGCATCAAATAAATTAACTTTCCACAATATTCGTACACAAACTCCGTTCTTTTCTCTTTGTTTCTTAAGATCTTCAGAAAATGGCAATCCATGTTTTTAAAAATCCGCCAAGAAACTTGCGCTGTGCATGCGCAGTAGGTTGCTGTACACGTGCAGTACGCAGTCCATGGTGCAAAGGCAGAATTTCAGCTGCCTTCAGCTACCCGTTGTGAAGGCTTGAAGCAGTGTCGACGGCACGTGAGCTGCACATACTTTCGCATGTTACATGTACTGCGGATGAAAGGTGCTGGAGAATTATGCCTAACTAAGAGATCTATCTCTTAGGTAGGCATAATTCTCCCGTGCCTTTACTACTTACTAGACCGTTGGGTCCCATTCTCACATGGGAGGCCTGGTTCCCCAACGCAACATTCAACCTCTCCACCAATTCCAATATTGGTGGCCAGTGGGAGGCAGATGGGGGGCTTTCTGGAGCACTAGTATGGGTGTTGTGGGCTGAAGGGACTGGTTTCCAGAGGGCTAGTAGGGACATTGTGGGCCGAATGGATGTGGGCTGGCAGATCAGTCATTCAGGCCTGGTGGGCTGGCAGCTCAGTCACTCGGGCCTGGTGGGCTGGCAGCTCAATCACTCGGGCCTTGTGGGCTGTCAATTCAGTCACGGGCCTGGTGGGCTGGCAGCTCAGTCATTCGGGCCTGGTGGGCTTGCAGCTCAGGCCTGGTGGGCTGGCAGCTCAGGCCTGGTGGGCTGGCAGCTCAGACCTGGTGGGCTGGCAGCTCTCTCACTCAGGCCTGGTGGGCAGGCAGCTCAGTCACTCAGGCCTGGTGGGCTGGCTGCTGACTCACTCATGGCTGGTGGGCTGGCTGCCGACTCACTCACGGCTGGTGGGCTGGCAGCCAACTCACTCACGGCTGGTAGGCTGGCAGCCGACTCACTCATGGCTGGTGGGCTGGCAGTCGACTAACTCATGGCTGGTGGGCTGGCAGTTGACTCATTCATGGCTGGTGGGCTCAAACACACACACCCTCTATCACACATACACACACACTCCATCTCACACACACACTCACATACACACCCTCCATCTCGTGTACACACACCATCTCTCTCACACACACACTCACACCATCCATCACACACTCTCACACACAACATGTACATGACTAAAATCACCAACCCTTCAATTCAGTTCAAGCAGCACAGTGCAGACCAACCCTTCAATTCAGTTCAAGCAGCACAGTGCAGACCAACCCTTCAATTCAGTTCAAGCAGCACAGTGCAGACCAACCCTTCAATTTAGTTCAAGCAGCACAGTGCAGACCAACAATTCACTTAATGCACAGTGCAGACTCACAGTTCAGTTCACTCACGACGTAGACTCACAGTTCTGGACTCAACTCTCACTCACAGCATTCCGGGGTGACTGACTCACGTCCAGCCTCTGGGGCTTTATTCTCCTGGCACCCCAGAAGGGGCGTTACCTTCATCATGGTGACTGACACACGAGAAGACTAATCTGCTGATCTAACAATTTTTTAAACTTTCATAACTTTTTAATTATTTCACTGATCAGAAAAAAACCTTTTAATAATTACTATTTTATAATTTTTATTTATTTTAATATTTAGTTGTCAGGATAGGCTTGTCTACCCTGACAGCATGTGCCTGACCTGAACCGAGTTCACCATATTAGATGTCTGATCATCTTTCTGAGAAGTAACCCACAGTTAAGTCCCTGATGGGTCTTCACAACGTGCATAGAGCAGCAAGCAAGAGTATTCGTGGGTTTACTTAACCTGGTGTGCAGTTGTATATTTGTAGGCAAGGTGTGGTGGGGGGGGGGGGGGGGGGGGGTCCTGGGGGGGGGGGGGGGGGGGGGAGGGGGGGATGGGTTCTCTGAAAGGTGGAAGAGAGAGGGAAAGGTGGAAGGGAGAGGCGGGGCAAAACCTGGCAGGTAAAATGCTGATACGGATGAGGAGGATAGACAGATGGTTGGAGAAAGGCCAGAGATGAATAGACAGAAGTGATTCAAAAGAATTGAAGAGTTGTGAACTGTGAAGCTAGATGAAAGAGGTGAAGGTGGAAAATAAGTGTGAATCCAGGTGGGGGAGATGGGAACCAAACAGGGTATTTGTAGATTGTTTTAAAGGTGATTTAACCTGGATGGTGTAGACAGTAAAGATCCACTGGGGTGGTAAAGGTGAGATCTAGAGTAACTGTACCTGGTTACTGTAGCACTAAATAGCTTACCCCCTATTCTTTACAACGAGAACTGGGGGACCTTGTTCATCAGTCACTGAAAGTAAGCATGCAGGTAGTGAAGAAAGCGAGTGGCATGTTTCCCTTTATAACAAGAGGAGTTGAGTATAGGAGCAAAGAGGTCCTTCTGCAGTTGTACAGGGCCCTAGTGAGACCACACCTGCAGTATTGTGTGTAGTTTTGGTCACTAAATTTGAGGGAGGACATTCTTGTTATTGAGGGAGTGCAGCGTAGTTTCATGAGGTTAATTCCCGGGATGGGGGGACTGTCATATGTTCATAGAATGGAGCGGCTGGGCTTGTATACTTTGGAAGTTAGAAGGGTGAGAGGGGATCTTATTGAAACAAATAAGATTATTAATGGTTTGGACACGCAAGACGCAGGAAACATGTTCCCGACATTGGGGGAGTACAGAACCAGGTGCCACAGTTTAAGAATAAGGGGTAAGACATTGAGAACGGAGATGAAGAAAAACATTTTCACTTGTGAATATGTGGAATTCCCTGCCTCAGAAGGCAGTGGAGGCCAATTCTCTGGATGCTTTCAAGAGAGAGTTGAATAGAACTCCTTAAAATAGCGGAGTCATGGGATATGGGGAAAAGGCAGGAACGGGGTACTGAGTGTGGATGATCAGCCATGATCACAGTGAATGGTAACCATATAACCATATAACAATTACAGGACGGAAACAGGCCATCTCGGCCCTACAAGTCCGTGCCAAACAATTATTTTCCCCTAGTTCCATCTATCTGCACTCAGACCATAACCCTCCATTCCTTTCCCATCCATATACCTACCCAATTTATTTTTAAATGATAAAATCGAACCTGCCTCCACCACTTCCACTGGAAGCTCATTCCACACAGCTACTACTCTCTGAGTAAAGAAGTTCCCCCTCATGTTACCCCTAAACTTCTGTCCCTTAATTCTGAAATCATGTCATCTTGTTTGAATCTTCCCTACTCTCAATGGGAAAAGCTTGTCCATGTCAACGCTGTATATCCCTCTCATCATTTCAAATACCTCTATCAAGTCCCCCCTTAACCTTCTGCGCTCCAGAGAATAAAGACCTAGCTTATTCAACCTGTCTCTGTAACTTAGTTGCTGAAACCCAGGCAACATTCTAGTAAATCTCTTCTGTATTCTCTCTATTTTGTTGACATCCTTCCTATAATTGGGCGACCAAAATTGTACACCATACTCCAGAATTGGTCTCACCAATGCCTTGTACAATTTTAACATTACATCCCAACTTCTATACTCAATGCTCTGGTTTATAAAGGCTAGCATACCAAAAGCTTTCTTTACCACCCTATCTACATGAGATTCCACCTTCAGGGAACTATGCACAGTTATTCCTAGATCCCTCTGTTCAACTGCATTCCTCAATTCGCTGACTAGTGCTGACTCAAAGGGCCGATCAGCTATTGTCTATTGTTTGACTGCCTTTCAGCACACGAATCCATGTTCTTAAAGTTATTCCCAGATCCCTCTGTTCAACTGTATTCTTCAATTCCCTACCACGTTCATGGTAAATGGTAGGGAATTGAAGAATACAGTTGAACAGAGGGATCTGGGAATAACCGTGCATAGTTCCTTGAAGGTGGAATCTCATATAGATAGGGTGGTAAAGAAAGCTTTTGGTATGCTAGCCTTTATAAATCAGAGCATTGAGTATAGAAGCTGGGATGTAATGTTAAAATTGTACAAGGCATTGGTGAGACCAAATCTGGAGTATGGTGTACAATTTTGGTCACCCAATTATAGGAAGGATGTCAACAAAATAGAGTACAGAGGAGATTTACTAGAATGTTGCCTGGGTTTCAACAACTAAGTTACAGAGATAGGTTGAATAAGTTAGGTCTTTATTCTCTGGAGCGCAGAAAGTTAAGGGGGGACTTGATAGAGGTCTTTAAAATGATGAGAGGGATAGACAGAGTTGATGTGTACAAGCTTTTCCCTTTGAGAATAGGGAAGATTCAAACAAGAGGACATGACTTCAGAATTAAGGGACAGAAGTTTAGGGGTAACATGAGGGGGAACTTCTTTACTCAGAGAGTGGTAGCGGTGTGGAATGAGCTTCCAGTGGAAGTGGTGGAGGCAGGTTCGTTGGTATTATTTAAAAATAAATTGGATAGGCATATGGATGAGAAGGGAATGGAGGGTTATGGTATGAGTGCAGGCAGGTGGGACAAAGGGAAAAAGTTGTTCTGCACGGACTTGTAGGGACGAGATGGCCTGTTTCCGTGCTGTAATTGTTATATGGTTATATGGTTATATGGTTAAAGGACTTAAATTGTCGGTTCTAAACATCTGGCACGCAGATGATTAATGATGTGATGATCAATTAAAATGGGTTCTAATGCTCATTAAAGTGGCTGCTTGCCATTTTTCCATCAAGCACTGCAATTAACAATGCTTCCTCATAATGTTCAGCACAATGGAAAAGTGCAGAAAGCTTTGTGAGGATTGTAATCGCTATATTGCTTTCACTAATCACTTGAAGCTGGAGATCAACTACATCTGAGGAGAAATTTTAATGCATGTCAACAGATTATCTTGAATACTTTGTCAGGAATTTGCTGCTTATTCTGAAATTCTCTGAGGGCATCACTTAAGGTGAGTAGGGCTGTGCGAATGGAGCTGTTTGAATATCCAACCTCAGAGTCTAGCACTGAGGAGTCATGGTTGGAAGCTCCATGTTTTGGAAGTTAGTGTGCGGTCTCACTCTGTTAATGCAGGATGCCAAGCGCAGAGCTCGATTATAGGAAGGGGAGTTAAAATAGTTGGCAACTGATAACTCAACCACTTCTTGGAGGACATAGTGCAAGTGTTTGGTAAAACGGTTGCCTAGCCAAGGCTTGATATCATCAGTATAAAGAAAATCACACAAGTAGGACCAAATTCAAAAGACGAGGTTAGAAGAGATGTATTCTCCTCTCTTTTTCCTATCGTTGGTGAGCACACATTTCCCCACCATCCCCTTGTCACCCTTATCTTTTTCACTTCTTCTGTGCACTCAGTTCCCACCCCAAGCCTTATTTTATTTTTGTTCCCTCTTTATTTCCCCTCCTTGTCCTCTTCCACCAATATCATCCCATCCAGATTTACATTTCACACCGCTTCTTCTTTCCTATCTGACACCCGTTTGTCTCCTTTTCACATCTAGCCATTGTCACTAAACCTACCCATCTGCCAATCATCCCCTTCACCTGTATCCACCTGTCACTTACCAGACTTTGCTCCACCCCATCTCCCATTTTCAGCCTTCTCCATCTCTGCTACTCCATCAGTATGAAGAATGGACCTGAGTCAAAATGTTATCTGTCCCTCTACAGATACTACCTGATCTACTGAGTTCCTCCAGCACTTTTGTACATTTGTGTACAATGTACATTTGTACACAAATGTACATTGTACATTTTCTCCATTCTTCAGATTTATCATTTGTTGTGTGGTTTCTTGCTCTAGGAGTCACAGATGTAACTGAAAGCATTGGCAATAATGATAGTGTAGAACCTTTAATGCATTACACAATGAAAGAATTGTGAGAGGTGTCTGAGGTGTTAGTATTACCTGTGAAGAATGCAATATTGTGTGGTGTGCAAATGTTAGTATGCATTTAGATAACGGTTACAGTATGTTTATGTAACAAATACCACTAGTGATATAGCAGTTAATGAGCAGTTTGTTTGTGAAACTCTATTTGACATTGACCAGATTTTTTTTTCTATGACAGGGTAGAGGTCCTGGCCATAAATTAATCAGTTATATCCTCACACATTACTTAATTTTTGTTGTCCTGCCAACAGACCAACCACCACATCCCCTCATACTTCACAGAACCTCAAGTACCAATCCTATGTGAGACAGGTACTACCGCAACGTTTAAGAGATAGGTGCATAGGATAGGATTTGTTTAGAGGGGTATAGGCCAAAAGCAGTATGTAAAAAAAAGTGTGTAAAAACAAAAAGTTACTCCTCATGTTCCTATTAAATCATTCCCTCGCACCTTAAAGCTATGTCCTCCAGTTCTCAATTCCCCCTTCTCTGGGGATAAGACACTGTGCATTTACCCTATCTATTCCTCTCATGATCTTAAACACCTCAATAAGATCAACCTTCATCCTCCTGTATTTCAAGGAATAAAATCCCAGCCTGCTCAACGTCTCCTGTAGCTCAGGTCCTCGAGTCCCAGCAACATCCTTGTAAATCTTCCCTGCACAACCGGCTTTTACCTGCATTCCGCCTGCATGTGGGCCATGACTATTGACTTCACCGATCCTCAGCGGCCGGGGCAGTCATCTCCAGGACTCCAGGCCCACATCGCCTATTCACGTTCTCCAGAGATGCTGCCTATCTTGCTGAGTTACTCCAGCACTTTGTGTCCTTTTGTGTATTAACCAGTAACTGTAGTTGCTTGTTTCTACTACTTATAAAATGATAATACCTTATTCGGTTACAGCGAACAATCGGCAATAATGGACACCATCTTCAATACAATACAACCCACTTTTGTGTCATCTGCTAACTTGCTAAACATACCTTGTACATTCTCTTCCAAATCATTGAAATAGATGACAGACAGCAATGGGTCCAGCATCAAACCCTGAGGTACAACATTTGTCACAGGCATCTAATGCAAAAAGTAAAGGGCCTGTCCCACTTACGTGTTCATGGCATGCAAATCACGCGACCTCGCGGTCGCGTTGAGGCGCACAGGAATGCTATAGCCACGCTGGGCCGGTCCCACTGAGAAGCGTGATTTAATGCGTACGCACAGCCATCTGGAGCGCGTGACATCATTTGAAGATGGACACAAAGCTGGAGTAATTCAGCGGGACTGGCAGCGTCTCTGGAGAGAAGCAATGGGTGATGTTTCGTGTCGAGACACTTCTTCAGTCTGAAAAGAAGGGTCTTGACCCGAAACATAATCCATTCTTCCTCTCCAGAGATGCTGCTGGTCCCGCTGAGTTACTCCTGCATTTTGTGTCTATCTTCAATTTTCTTGGCCCTGCTCTGGGAGTAGAAGTGGGGACGGATCCGGACCGCAATGGCCGTGAGCCCCAGGCCGAGTTCGGCGATCGTTTGCCTGCTTCTGCTGAGGTTGGAAGTGAGACATTGTGTCGCACCATGGTCTTGGGCCTGTCCCACTTTGGCCATCAGTTCCGCGACAGGCTATTGGCGCGCGAAGATTTTGTTTGCTACAAAACTTTCTGAGCCCCGCGCGATGTCACGCACAACTACATACCCCTCGGCGATTCTCAGTGGGACCTGCCCCGCGCGACCATATGATGCCCATGCGCCTCAACGTGACCACGAGGTCACGTTATTTGCGTGCTATTTGCGTGCTAAGGACACGTAAGTGGGACAGGCCCTTAACATTCCAACACCACTCACTACTTCCTGCCATTAAGCCAATTTTCAATCCAGTCAGCAATGGATTCCATATGATCTAACCTTCCAGATCAGCCTATGATGCAGAACCTTGTCAAATGCCTTGCTGAAGTCCATGTACACAAAGTCTACAGCTCTGCCTTCTTCAACCTTTTTGGCAACATATTCAAAAAACAATAAGATTCATGAGACATGATCTCCCACATACAAAACCATACAATCTCTAATCATCCCTTGCCCACCTAAACTCTTGAATGTCTTATCCCTCAGAATACTCTCTAGTAATCTTCCGACCACAGATGTTAGACTCACTGGCCTGGTTCACAGGCTTTTTGCTACATCTCTTCTTAAATAGAGGCACAACATTTCCCACCCACTAGCATCTCATCCATATTTAATGATGACTCGTAAATCTCAGCCATCCCACCAGCAACTTTGTCTCTAGCTTCCTACAGTGCCATCGAATATATCCAATCAGGCCCTTTGTTAAGACCTTCAGCAAATCCTCAACCATAATGACAGCCTCAAGACACATGCTATTGACTGCCCAAGTTCTCCGTTCCTCATATAAATTAATTAAAAACTGAGTTGCTATCACATTTACTCATCATCTGAAGCTCATACTTTCCAGCATTCTCTGGTTAAGAAACATACTGATCTTTAAATTATTTATGTTTAAGAAGGAACTGCAGATGCTGGAAAATCGAAGGCAGACAAAAATGCTGGAGAAACTCATCGGGTGAAGCAGTATCTATGGTGCGAAGGAATAAGGCAATGTTTTGGGTCGAGACCCTTCTTCAGATTGATGTGGTGGTGGGGGGGGGGGGGCAGCAAGTAGAAAGGAAGAGACAGAGACAGTGGGCTGTGGGAGATATGGGAAGGGGAGGTGAAAGAGGGAGAATGCAGGGACTACCTGAAATTGGAGGCCAATGTTTGTACCACTGGCGTGTAAACTACCCAAGCGAAATGTGAGGTGCTGCTCCTCCAACTTACAGTGGGCCTCATTCCGACCATGGAGGAGGCCCAGGACAGAAAGGTCGGATTCAGAATAAGAGAGGGAGTTGAAGTGTTTAAGAAGGAACTGCAGATGCTGGAAAATTGAAGGTACACAAAAATGCTAGAGAAACACAGCGGGTGCAGCAGCATCCATGGAGCGAAGGAAATAGGCAACGTGTCGGGCCGAAACCCTTCTTCAGACTGATGGGGGGTGGCGGGGAGAAGAAAGGAAAAAGGAGGAGGAGGAGCCCGAGGGCTGAGGGATGGGAGGATACAGCCCGAGGGCTGAGGAAGGGGAGGAGACAGCAAGGGCCATTTCAATTTCAAGCACAGGGCATGCCAAATGACTCATTTCATTTTCATTTCCATTTCCATTTCAAGCACAGGGCAGGCCAAACAAATCATTTAATTTTCATTTCCATTTCTATTTCAGTTTCAAGCACAGGGCTGGCCAAACAACTCATTTCATTTTCATTAAGGGCTAACAAATCATTTCTTGCAAGTACATTTAAGACTCACAGTTCAGTTGACTCACAGCTTAGAATCACAATTGTGGATTCTGCCTCATGATCTTCCAGAGTGACTGACTCACTTCTGGCATCCGGGGATTTATACTCCAGACCCCCCCCCACCCCTCCACGAAGGTGATTGACAGGCAAGAGGACCAATCAGCGGATCTCAAGTTTTTGTAAACATTCATAGCTTTTTTTCAGCAATCGGAAAAATCCTTCGGGCTGCTGCAGCGGCGGAGGACTATGAGTAAAGGGCCTGTCCCATGAGCATGCAACTGCATGCGGCAAGCGTGACCAAACCAGAAGCGGGGGCCGCGCGGAGGTCGAGTGAGTGACATGAAGTTCGAGCGAAGTCCGCGCGTGATCTATGGCGTCGAGGTGGCTGCGGGCCAGCAGGCCGTTATCGCGCTGAATTTTTGAACACGGTCAGTTTTTCTGAGCCCCACGCGATGTCGGGACCAGCTCCGCACAACTCCATATGTCTCCGGCGATCGAAGTGGGACCGGCCCTGCGAGGCCGTACGGCTCAAGTGACCACGTTAGGTCCCGCTTGCCGCATAGTCGCATGCTCGTGGGACAGGCCCTATTGGTCGCGCTTGCCGCATGGAGTCGCATGCTCGTGGGACAGGCCCTTAAGATGGTGAAAAAATCATAGTGATATAGGGTCGCGTTTATTCTAAAATCAATTAACAACATAGACAGGAAGTGGTCAAGATGAGACTTTTAGTATAATAATAGACGTTAACAATCCAGGAAAGAGATTTCATTGTTTTCATCCTTATTGCATATGCAGTCTGGCTTTTTGTGTATCCTTAAATTTTAATCATTCTGCAATTGATCACTGGACATTTCACCAGTCTGTTCCTTTTATTTCCTCGTTGACCGAGCTTGTATAATGATATATCTTTTGTGGAGACGTATGAAGCAAGCAAATAGGAATTTCTTTGTTCCATTGTCACTACATCTGCCAAACTACGCTTGACTCAATTTTTGTTCAATACTGCTCCTCAAAATAAGTTTAAGGGCTTTTATTTTGTTCATGGTGCTATTTAAACAGACATGGTTTTCGCTCTTGTGCTACCAGGAAATATCTGTCTTCCATGATGCTTGGTTTGTAATGGTAAAGCACACATTGACTCCAATTCATATATGATTTCTGTAATAATATTGCCTATCTGTAAGATTAACTTAATATATTCAGCTCGTATTTTGTTGCTTTTTAAATAAAATAGTGGTTGGCAAAATACAATCATATTTCAGTCTTTAACTGCACTGCATTCATTACTTTATAGTTTTTTTTTTAATTTAAGTGCAAATCACATTTAAGTGTATGGATAAACACTGCACTGCTTAAACTTGATAGCAAAATAATACCAGTAAAAATCGTATTGTTTTTCTAAGAGTGTACCATCTCAGAACAGCTTTGATCTTTATATGGTTTCTTCGTTTTAGGGGTCATTATTGTTATGCACATCCGTAATTGAGATTTATAACAACCATTATATCTGTTGAGAACGCTAAGATTTTGAAAAGATTGTAAAATTCTTGCTGATGTGAATGACTCAAACATATCTTTGGGAAAATAGACAGGAATTGTTTTTACCTAGCTCACAGCTAGCAATGACCTGTTTCCCTTCTCATTTTTCCTTTTTTTGCATATCTTTGCCTTCTGTGTAAGCTGTCAAACACATTAATAAATGTTGAAGAAATTAGAATCAAAATGTGGCGAGCAGATTGGTCCAGAACTGGCCTGGATCTTAAAATGGAGGCCAGAGGTGAAGGATAAGTAGAAAAACATGGGTAACGTGTCTGTCTTTGATTTTGTGGGCTAGACCCACAGTCTTGCACATAACCATATAGCCATATAACCATATAACAATTGCAGCACGGAAACAGGCCATCTCGGTCCTACAAGTCCGTGCCGAACAGTTATTTTCCCCTAGTCCCATCTACCTGCACTCAGACCATAACCCTCCATTCCTTTCCCAAGTTCCCCCTCATGTTACCCCTAAACTTCTGTCCCTTAATTCTGAAGTCATGTCCTCTTGTTTGAATCTTCCCTACTCTCAATGGGAAAAGCTTATCCACGTCAACTCTATCCCTCTCATCATTTTAAAGACCTCTATCAAGTCCCCCCTTAACCTTCTGCGCTCCAGAATAAAGACCTAACTTATTCAACCTTTCTCTGTAACTTAGTTGCTGAAACCCAGGCAACATTCTAGTAAATCTCCTCTGCACTCTCTCTATTTTGTTGTCATCATTCCTATAATTGGGCGACCAAAATTGTACACCATACTCCAGAATTGGTCTCACCAATGCCTTGTACAATTTTAACATTACATTCCAACTTCTATACTCAATGCTCTGATTTATAAAGGCTAGCATACCAAAAGCTTTCTTTACCACTCTATCTTCATGAGATTCCATCTTCAGGGAACTATGCACAGTTATGCACATGCTTCCTAAGGTTTCCTTTAACTTGGGCAGAAGCAGACCTTGCCTGAATTGTGACTGCCTTCTTCTATATGAATAGCTTTCTTCAATCGCGAGCCATGAACGCACAAATAAATTTAGCAAACAGACATCGAAAAATGTAATCAATGGCATGTTTTTATGCCACTGTGACATATCCAGTTGCCTCTTGATATCGAAGGAAGACGTAAAAAGCTGGAGCAACTCATCGGCACAGGCAGCATCTCTGGAGTAGGTGATGTTTTGGGTCAAGACACTTCTTTAGACTCTTTACATCAACACTTGACCTGCATGGATAACACAAAAAAAACAATCTGACAATGATAGGATAGGTTTCGAGCGGTCAGGGCCAAAAGCAGGCAGGCGGGACTATTGTAGATGGGACATGTTGGTCGGTGTGAGCAAGTTGGGCCAAAGGGCCTGTTTTAACACTGTATGACTCTCTGACATTGGACAAGCAAATACTAAGTTTTTGACAAAATTGTTTCACGGGACTTGTTAAAGGTGAAATAAAGATGATTAAACTGAGAATGAGAAACATGACATGAAATAAAAATGAATAGTCAGAAAACATAACCTTTCTAGTTGTGTCACACTTGTTTACCTGATCTCACAATACCAAGAATATATTTGTTAATTTGTTCCAGAATTGCGTAGGCTACTAATACTTCTGTCCCAGTGGGAGTGCTCGGGGTGAACCGAATGAAACGTGGGAAAGCAGGGAGGAAGTGACGCAAGAGACTTGAGGGGAATAACTTAAGTGAAAAAGAGAATAAGAAACCAGGAGGAGTGGTGTGGCAGGGCATTGGGGGAAAAGGGTGTGAGGTGTAAGTGCTTACAAAGAAAAAAAAAAGGACAGATAAAGTAGGAAAAAAACCATGTACTCTGGCTTTCAGAAAATATATGAACAATCTCAAGAGTGAACAAGCCAAAGTAAACACATCTCTCTGCTGAAGTGATTTGAAGCAATTTTTAATTGCAGACAGTGTTTATGTTAAATGTAGTCTGTCATTAATACCATGTGTGATAAACTGTACAAAACAATCCGCCTGACTATAGTCTTCCCTGTGAATAAATTCTAATCCAGTGAGGGCAGTCAGGAATGTTTTTAAGTATGGAAAACTGCTGTGCTCGCCTCTCAAAGTATTCCATATGTTGGTAACATGCTGGAGCCACTCTGACTCCTGCAGTCTGTCATGAGGAAGCATAAAACACAGGGTTGAATCAGAATGTTAAAGCTTGTACAGGCATCTCATTGTATGCCTGGGGATTATTGTACCATTTGAAGTATATTTCAAATTGGCTGGAGATCATTTGGATCTTTGACCCATCCAGCCTGTTGGGATTGTTGCTGTCAAGGCTGCTGATTTTATTTGAGCCCAAGTGATTCCCCTATCCCTATGTTCTTGTGAATGAAAATGAGCCATAAAGACCATCCTAACCTGTTTTGCAGACAAGACTCTTAAAGGTCTATAAACAACCCTGACTTACTGTAAATTGTGCAAAGATGTTTTCATATCACAGGCCACATTTATTTTTTTTTTTTAAAGTTAGTGATTTTGCTTGAGTTTTTCTTGTGGGAATTCAGACATAGTGATAGAGCATTAAAATAAGCCCTTCAACCCACCCTCTTATCAACTCCCCCAGATTCTACCGGTTCAATTTCCAGAGGTCAATTCATTGACAAACCTGCACTTTTTTAAGAGGTAGGAGGAAACTGCAACACCTGGAGGAAATCCATGCAGTCACAAAGAAAACATACAAACTCTAAAGAACAGGTCTGAACCAGAGTCCCTGCCACTGCAAGGGTCTGGCCCTACCAGCTGTGCTACTATGCCACCCAAATGGCACAACCATGCAGCTGTCAGTTGATGAAAGAGACTTAGCCTGATGATGAAACTAGTCGGCTTTGTTCCCCAAAATACTTTGAGTTAGTTAAGCCCCAACCCAGCTCTCCAGCTGTCAAAGAGATTGAATATCTGCAAAACAGAGGCATTCAAAAGGCATTAAAAATAGTTTTAGTATTTTTGTGTTAGAGATAAAGCATGAAAACAGGCTCTCTGACCCACTGAGTCCATGCCCACCAGCAATCCCGCACACTAACACTACCCTACACACACTAAGGATAATTTGACAATTTTACTGAAGCCAATTAGCCTATAAACCTGTACGTCTTTGGAGTGTGGGAGGAAACCAGAGCACCCGGGGAAAACCCATGAAGGTCAAAGGGAGATCATACAAACTCCGTACAGACAAGCACTCTGGGAGTGGACATATGCAGTTATGTTTCCATTAATTACTTAGTAACACATTGTACAAGGTGTCATTCTCAGATGTGATCCTGGTTGTCGATGGAAGATTATCTCCTTTTATGCATATCTCCCTGGGCAACTATAACCATATAACCATATAACAATTACAGCACGGAAACAGGCCATTTCGACCCTTCTAGTCCGTGCCGAACATGTATTCTCCCCTAGTCCCATATACCTGCGCTCAGACCATAACCCTCCATTCCTTTCCCGTCCATATAACTATCCAATTTATTTTTAAATGATAAAAACGAACCTGCCTCCACCACCTTCACTGGAAGCTCATTCCACACAGCCACCACTCTCTGAGTAAAGAAGTTCCCCCTCATGTTACCCCTAAACTTCTGTCCCTTAATTCTCAAGTCATGTCCCCTTGTTTGAATCTTCCCTACTCTCAGTGGGAAAAGCTTATCCACGTCAACTCTGTCTATCCCTCTCATCATTTTAAAGAACTCTATCAAGTCCCCCCTTAACCTTCTACGCTCCAAAGAATAAAGCCCATCTCCCATTCAGCCACTGTTGAATCCATCTTGCTACTCCACCATTAATACCCAACCATTGAACCTTCTTAACCAACCTTCCATGAGGAACCTTTTCAAAGGCCTTACTGAAGTCCATATATACAACATCCACTGCTTTACCCTCATCAATTTCCCGAGTAACCTCTTCATGGGAAATGCCAGAGAGTAATGGTTGATGGTTCTTTGTCAGGTTGGAGGCCAGTGACTAGTGGGGTGCCACAGGGATCTGTGTTGGGTCCACTGTTGTTTGTCATGTACATCAATGCTCTGGATGATGGTGTGGTAAATTGGATTAGTAAGTATGCAGATGATACAAAGATAGGTGGGGTTGTGGATAATGAAGTAGATTTTCAAAGTCTACAGAGAGATTTATGCCTGTTGGAAGAGTGGGCTGAAAGATGGCAGATGGAGTTTAATGCTAATAGGTGTGAGGTGCTACATCTTGGCAGGACAAATCAAAATAGGACATACATGGTAAATGGTAGGGAATTGAAGAATGCAGGTGAACAGAGGGATCTGGGAATAACTGCACAGTTCCCTGAAAGTGGCAAAGAAAGCTTTTGGTGTGCTGGCCTTTATAAATCAGAGCATTGAGTATAGAAGTTGGGATGTAATGTTAAAATTGTACAAGGCATTGGTGAGGCCAATTCTGGAGTATGGTGTACAATTTTGGTCGCCTAATTATAGGAAGGATGTCAACAAAATAGAGAGAGTACAGAGGAGATTTACTAGAATGTTGCCTGGGCTTCAGCAACTAAGTTACAGAGAAAGGTTGAATAAATTAGGGCTTTATCCTTTGGAGCGCAGAAGGTTAAGGGGGGACTTGATAGAGGTCTTTAAAATGATGGGAGGGATAGACAGAGATGACGTGTATAAGCTTTTCCCACTGAGAGTAGGGAAGATTCAAACAAGGGGACATGACTTGAGAAATAAGGGACAGAAGTTTAGGGGTAACATGAGGGGGAACTTCTTTACTCAGAGAGTGGTGGCTGAGTGGAATGAGCTTCCAGTGAAGGTGGTGGAGGCAGGTTCGTTTTTCTCATTTAAAAATAAATTGGATAGTTATATGGACGGGAAAGGAATGGAGGGTTATGGTCTGAGCACAGGTATATTGGACTAGGGGAGAATACGTGTTCGGCACGGACTAGAAGGGTCGAGATGGCCTGTTTCCGTGCTGTAATTGTTATATGGTTATATGGTAAGTCGGAACAATTTTTCAGCATCAGGTAGCAGCCCGAGAAAATATATCTCAGGCAGAACTGCAGCCCCACTGAAGGTAAGTATTGTAACATACAACTACATCTCCGTTGTGCAGATATGTTCTTTCACAGACAAGAAACATTATAGTTTCATATTTATTAATATTATTGCATGAAATATGCATCAAATTTGACAGACTCCATGGAGGAGGAGAGGGGGGAGGAGGGGGGGTCCCTTCCTCTCTGCCACCCTCCCCTCTCTGCCTCCCCCCCCCCCCTCCCTGCCCTCCCCCTCTCCCTCCCTGCCCCCCTCCCCCCCCTGCCCCCCGTCCCTCTCTGCCCCCCCCCCCTCTCCCTCTCTGCCCCCCTCCCTCTCTGTCCCCCTCTCTCACTGCCCTCCTCCCTCTCTGTCCGGCCCCACCCTCTCTGCCTATTGGGACCTATGGGTGAGTGGTGGAGTATCGCGTTCGAGAACCAGCCCTCCCCACCCCTCAATCTCTACCCTCCTCCCTCTCCCTCTCCCTCTCTACCCGCTCCCCCCCCCCCCCCCCCCCCCCCCCCCCCCCCCCCTTGGTCTTGTATTTATTTAAATTATCGGATTTCACAGAGTCCATGTAACAGTGCATTGAGGAGTTCCATTTAACTAGTCTGGACAGGCCATTATAATGTTGCTTATAACAAATCTTCCCATTCTCCACATTCAATTAAACAGGATATAAATCAATAAACTGATTGAATTGTTTCTAAAATGCAGGCTGACAGATTGGATTTGCATTTTTTTACTGTGAAGGAGTCAGCATAAACAGTATTGATATCCTAGCAGAATACCAGTATCTATGTTCTGACAGCCTGTGTGAATGCCACATTTCAAAGCAGTTGCGAACATTTTAAATGAATAAATTCATCAATGATTCATTTCTTCCCAAAACGATTCAAATTTTTTTTGTAATTTCCAAAGATAATCATCTTTCCTTTGTTATTTTATTTCTATTTACCTCGATGAGGACATTTTGCCTGCAATTTCTGCCTGAATGGGATACATACTTGATTTAGTGCTTGCTATTTAAGTTACACAATTTTTCTTTAGAAACTGAGCAACATTTTATAGGTGGCATACTGTGGGTGGCACAGTGAACTAGCAGTAGAGCTGCTGCCTTACAGTGCATGAGACCAGAGTTCGATCCTGACTACGGGTGCTGTCTCCGGGTTTTCTCCAGGTGCTCCAGTTTCCTCCCACATTCTAAAGGCGTACAGGTTAGTAGGTTAATTGGCTATGGTAACAAGTTGTAAATTATCCCTAGTATGTAGGATAGTGCTAGTGTACGGAGTGGTCACTAGTCGGCACCGACTTGATGGGACGAAGGGTCTGTTTCCGCACGTCTAAAGTCTAAACCTTGTCAGGGTGTAATGGATGCTGAGTCCACTTACTATAGCACAGAAAAATGAGATTCAGCCCATCAGGTCCATGATGGATTATGGGGAAACATTCCCATCAGGTAGGGTCTCATTGACTATCAGATGTCCTTATACTAGTGCAGCTGGATCACTCGAGTCACGAAAGGCTCTTTACAGCTCTGTGTCTGACTGATGTGCCACCATCCCGTGGGATACTCTGATATCCCAGGAAAGAATACTGCCAATGTGTTTAGAGTGTTTTGTGGAGACGGCATTGGTGGTATCTCTCCAATGCTGTGAGATGCCTGCTGCAGGTGTCACTGTTTCTAGTGGATCAAGTTAACTATGAGGACATCTTCTTCTTCTTGCATTTAAGGCAGCAGAATTCTGCAGCAGGGTGATGCCATCTGGTTCGATATCCGTAAGCTCCCTCCCTAAAAAGGGCGCATGCTCTGGGTTGGCGCCAAGCTGCGGCGCTGCTGCTCTCTCTGTTGTTGTCATTCACCTGACTGAGGTCATTTGACAGGGTTCACCACGGGGAGGTCGACAACATGAGCCCCACTTTGAGGTGTTGATCCTTGAACACTCTTTTGTCCAGGAGGTCCAAGGTTTTGCTGGCACTTTGGGAATTGGAGTGAACTTCATCATCATATCTGCCTTCGCTGAGAAGTGACTCCCAAGATATGAAAGGTGATCCACATTTTCCAGGGTTTCTTTGTGAACCCTTAGTATCAGAGGGTAGTGTGATGAGAGGGGGAAAGTTGGTAGAAAACCTTTGTTCGCCTATCGTTCAGTACAGGGCCTATTCTCTTTTACTCTTCAGGGAAGAGAGTCCACAATGATCTTTAGCTTGACCTATGGTAGGTATGTTGTAAGCCTACCTGAAACGTCGCTGAAAATCTGTCGCTGCGGGTGTGCGCGATTTTGGCGCCGTTTAGAGGGGGGCGGGTTTAAAACGCGATTTTCTCTAGGCTGTTCAAATCGAAGATGTTCAGCCTAGTTAATTATTAACGAAAAATCGCTGGAAGACCCTGTCGCAAAAGCTATTATTAGTTTTAAAGGCCTCGTATAATAGTTATAGTAGTTTAAAAATCAATCTCTAAACCCGCGACCACCGGCAGCTGTCAGGGTCGCATAAAGCAAATAACAGAAGGTAGGCTGCTTATTTTTACATTAAAAAGGGCTTCTTAAGATCCCTTTATACAAAGTTTAATATTGCGAGTTGCTCATTTTGGGCCCATTATATCCCACAGTATTTTTCTGGGCATTTGAGGGCACAAATCTACCGCAATGTGAACGTTCTAAACCAGCGCGTTCACAGGAACCCACTAGAAAGCTGATTTAAATGGACTTTAATTTACAGCAATTGAACACTAAATTCCTTCCATTTGGCCTATAAATTAATGTAAATGAGATTTTAAAATCATGTTTTATTGTGAATTATTTATGAATATTATTTGGACAATTAGGCTATTTAAAAATGTTAATCATTTATTAAGAAATGGATAGATGTTTAGATCTAGTAATTGAAGTTTGAAATTAGCTACACTTAGGTAACTAGCTAATCATATGCTTTAATTTCAGGTCATCCAAGTAAGATCATTTTATATTTGTTTCAGAATGGTTCAATCTACGATAACTGAAAATTTCATTCAGTTCTCTTAATTTTTAAGAAGGTTATGGGCTTTTGACTGCACACGATCACAGCTTTTTTGTTATGTCCATAGAAAATCAATAAGGAACAAGATGCTAATTTCCGAGTATGAAAATGGCCATAACTTTTTAAATACTTGAGATATGAAAGTGAATTAGGTGTCAAATTAAACTTCTTTTTATGCTTTATCTGATGGGATAAATTACAGACTTGATTTTTTAAATCTCAAAATTTTGTATCATTGCTACCTATGGGTGTGATAGTTTGCAGTCATTGTCTATTTAGCAATGCTTGGTGACTGTGGTAGGAGTGACTTTGGGTCTAGATAGGACATGACATAAGTGGAAGAACTTCCCATTCATCTTGCAAATTAGCACAATTCCATCAGAAACTTTGATACTTTCATTCACCTTGAACATGAATGATCATTGGATGTTTTGCAGAACTATAGTCAGTCCTCCTGACATGCAGAAATGATCTTTCACTGCTGTTCTTAATCAAAACCTTCATAGAATTTCTTTTGAGTCTTCTTGGTCTCTCACATTGAATCAGGCAGCACTGAAACTGATCCTTCAGCCTACTAATTCCACACTGACCATCAAACACCCACGTACACTAATTTCATTATATTCTCCTTGTAGTTTCATCAACCCTTTCCAGCTATTTCTCACTTACAATTTGTTCATTTTCTGATTAATCCATGGACAGGATTGTGATGATGAAGTCGACATGTTGGGTGACTATTGATGAGAATGTCAGCCAAAATGTTCTCAGACATGAAGCCTTGTGATAAAACCTCCAGAGAGACTCCCAACCAGATTGCTAATCCTAGACTATTTTTATTCTTCCATTTTCATTTGGCAGCAAATGCTTACAGGCACTCATCCATGTGCAGGTAGCAGCATGATTCCAGATACAAGTCTGAATTGATTCCAAAATTCTACAAGAATGAAAGATTTTCTCAGGGGAGCCGTCTTATACCATTAGCTTTGGCGCAATATGAAGTTTAACTCCACAGCTAATGGCAAAGGTGCCCAAGCATTTGGATCTCCTGGCCATTTAATTTAATTAATGCAATAATGTCCAGCATTATTAGCTACCAAATGAATGCAAGCAATAAACTCTCATCTGTGAACAGGAGTACAATTTGCTGCCTGCAATGCAGCACAGGTCATATTGTTTGTCTTTTTCATTTTACAATGACCAGTGTCACCTCAGTGGTCTAACATAAATGCAATCTTAATTATGCATCTGCAAAGAGTGTAATGTTCCAGACCTTGTTAAAGTCTGGAATTACAATCAACTCTGAAGCCATAATGATTTTGTAAGTAAATCACAATGTGATTATCAACAGTTGCAATAACGACAAATCGATTTTTGCCTTAATTTGCAAAACAAAAATCACTTCTCTTTTAAATTGTTTCATCTTCAGCTTCAGTGATTACATAACGGAATTACGAATCAGGTGAAATCATTTCCTTTTCACAAGCTGACTTCAGCATACAGGCTGAAGTTAACACCTGCATTTCCTGAGAGACTACACATTTTTTTGAATAACCCACTAATAAAATGCTTTACAAGATGTTCCTGATTCCATTTTATAGAATTCATGCTGTTTTTTATTTAGTTAACAAGGAAGAGTCCCACAGAAAAAAAAGGCAAAGTTCCCCCCTAGCCCATTAAAAATATATTTCTTGTTTTAATAGTACATAGTGCATAGGAAATAAAGTGATTCTATTGAGATTTAAATATTTAATTCCAAATACCACCTAATCCAAACAAATTACAATAGTATATAACTTGCATATACTCCCCAAAGAGAGAGCTGTACAGATGTTGTATCTAATACCCAGACTCTGCAAAACAATGGGGGATAATGACAAGGAAAGCAACAATTCCAGTCTTCATACCCTATAGTAGGAAACATTAGCTAGACTTGCTCCTCTCAGGTTAAACAATTAGATCTGGTGTCCTGATATCCTAGCTGTTTGGGTACATGATATTATAAATTCAAATCCAGCCATAGTAATTAGAGATGAAATTATATGAATAAATCTGAGAAATCATGAGCTAATAACATTAATGTGATTGGTTAGTGGTGCATTCCAGCCAACAGATAAGATC
This sequence comes from Leucoraja erinaceus, assembly GCF_028641065.1. Classification (NCBI taxonomy): domain Eukaryota; kingdom Metazoa; phylum Chordata; class Chondrichthyes; order Rajiformes; family Rajidae; genus Leucoraja; species Leucoraja erinaceus. Next base: position 131,407,260 of record NC_073377.1, on the reverse strand, counting down.
ATCCTGCACCACTTTGATCCACACGTAAGTCCACATCACATTATTCACTCTTAATATTTTAAGGAAATTAGGAATTAATGGCAATGTGCCAAAGACATTTAACAGTTTAGAAATGTCATTCGACTGTGATCACTTTACTGCTCAGATATCTTTGCTGGGCTAAATTATAATGTGCTGAAAATTTGCTCACCCTTCCAGATGGAATCATATTTCTTGCCATGTTGGAAAATGATAACCAAGAGACATCAATTATCCATGCTTAAAGCAGGCGTTGGATCCCTTGCCTATGCAAACATAGAGTAAAGATTTGTTTGAGGGCCTCTCTCCAAATTTGGTTTATCATTTGGAAACATTGTCATTGTAGGTTGCCCAGTTCTATGTCAGCCACACTGAAGATCAGCAACTTCCTTCAACCAAGTTATTGGAACATGTTTGACCTCACCCCCCACACACAGCACCCACCCCTTTCCCACCCACACCCCCACTACCATCCCCACATGCCACCCGCCTCACCTCACACACCACTCGCCCCGCCCCCACCTCCAACGTCCCCCGAGCCCCCCACTACTCAGAGATTAGACCTCACTTCTAACATTCTTTTCAGGTTCCATGTGTTTTCACACAGTGACATGGTAACAGAGCAGCCAGCTCTCCTACAGATGAGCTAGAAGAGGCCGGATGGGCTGAGGGGAGCTGTAATTTGTGAGGTGTGATTTCCTTCGGCAATTTATGCACGTATTTGTGCATTCCCGATGAACAGACTGGAGGTTGTCAGTACCATCCCAAGTTCTCCTGCTCCACTTTCAACAGTCTTAGATCAGGAATTACAAAGAGTGGAGATGTTTCTTTAAACTATTCTAGATTCCCCCCTTACATCTCTGAACCCAATCATGGAACCCCTGTGTCTTCCCTAGCTACCGAGTGCCCTATAATCTCAGTTCAGCTTCCTCTGATCTCCGTCTCCAAACCCCTAATCCCTGGATGTGCAGTTCACTCTCACTCCTCTCTGTCCATCTGCAAATATTAATAGTCCTCCTTCCCACTTCGGATAAGAGCTCCATTAGCCAACACTTATCTCGGTACAAATAGAGCACTACATGCAAATGCTGTTGCAATTTTAAACTGGAAACCTAAGGGAAAATCAAAGTCTGGAGTGAATCCTAGAAGACAACATGGTGTGTGCTGCAGGGGAAGAATGAGGCAAAGAGACTGTCCAAAATCAAGCAATGGCTCACAAGCAGTTAGAAACATCAGACAAGTGATATAAATATATAAAAATCACTTCAAGATGATGAAAGTGCAGCCACCGGCACGTTCTGTTGGCTTTGACTGCACTGTACAAAATAAAATCGGATCTCATTTTGACAGCACTGGAAACCTACTGTTTCATGAATCTGGTAAATCACCAGCTGACGGAACCACACTGAATTGCGAGGGTAAAAATGTTTAATGTAGTAATGAAGCATTGATGTGTTCTTTCCCCACAAGGCATTTAGTTGCAAATATATAAATTAACATTTTATTTTTGAAAGACAATGCTGGCAGGACTCTCTTGATATACATGTTGAGTATCTGCTGTATGTTCTTTTTTGGTCTATATTTCTAAGATCTTTTGTTAAAATCCTTAGTCTGGTTTAGTTTAGTTTGGAGATACACTGCGGAAACAGGCCTTGTAGCCCACCGAGTTCGCGCCAACCAGTGATTCTCCGTACACTAGCACTATCCTACATACTAGGGACAATGTACAATTTTTACCAAAGCCAATTACCCTACGAAACTGTACATCTTTGGAGTGTGGGAGGTAACCAGAGCACCCGGGAAAAACCTACGGGGTCACGGGGAGAACATGCAAACTCAGTACAGGCAGGATTGAACCCAAGCCTCTGGCGCTATAAGGGAGCAACACTACTGCTGCGCCACCGTGCTACCCAATTCTTGCTAATATTCTGAAAGCCTTTACGATGGTATGCAGCTTCCCTATGTTCAACAATTTAGACAATTCCTGTTATTAAGCTTCTATAATGCCACAGCTGCCCAATTACTTTCTAAAGTTAATGTGTAACTGTCAACATTTTTTTAAAATCTGCTGTTTCCTAAAGATCTGCAAATAGAATTCTCAGATGTTCTCTAATTATTGTTCCTAATATGATGGTCACCTTGAATTAATCAAATCATCCCACACTTGGTGGCATACCTTGTCTGTTTTGCATTATGCTTTCCTGTCAAAGCTGTCATCTAAATTATTTCTACTTTGTGCAAGGTTTATGGCCTTTCTGTTGAACTCAGCTCTGCTGGCTGCTATTTGTTTCTGCTCAGTGGAACCTTCAGTATCCCTCAGCAAGCTATTTTCTGAAGATGGATAGGTGATTTTTAAATGAGCTCTTTTGGATCTGGTCTTAAGCCAGATTGGGCCCCAGGAGGTAATCTTAATGCTGCATCTGAAGTACAGGGATTGCTATTTCTGCTATTGATGGCTCATTTGCTGTAATCAAACTCTCAACTTTGTTCCCATTGGCATGTGGCTTATATAACCATGTATTGTTTTGTGCATTTACTTAATGTTCAAATGAGAAAGAGGCAGAAAACATGATTGAATTCCTAAACCTTGATTTCGATAGGTCCACGACCTCAAATGCCACTTAATAATTATCCAACAGAGAATAATAAACAGAAAGGTAAAGGGGCTGTCCCACTGCGGCGACCTAATCTGCGAGTTTAGAAGAGTTTGGCCTCGACTCAAACTTGCAGCATGGTCGACATGTGGTCCTAGGAGGTCCTATGAAGTCACTGGAACTCTCCTTCATGCTTGAGGGAAGTTCCCGCATACTCGCGGCCTCAATTTGGTTGAGGCATGTTGAAAAAATTTCTGTGAGTAAAAATTGGTCGGCATGGTTCTTTTTAAATCGTAGTGCAGTGGAGTGGGGTCGCTATGTAGTTATAGACAGTTGAGGGCAGCGGTAGGCAATCTCCTTCGCTGACCGGGCATTTTAATTGGCTCATTGGAGTTTTCAGGACCAAGGAAAACCAACCGGTAATGTAAAATGCCCGCTAAACTTTATTATAAGTTGTCTGGCTTCTTAAAAGTGTCTCCACTTCTCCCCTCCTTCTATCTCCCCCCCCCACCTCTCTCTCTCCCCTTCTCTCCCCTTCTCTCCCCTTCTCTCCCATTCTCTCCCCTTCTCTTCCCTTCTCTTCCCTTCTCTCCACCTCTCTCCCCTACTCTCCTCCCCTCCCCCCCCCCCCCCCCCCGCTTCCCCCCCTGTGCTCCCTAAAGGACCTACAGTACACTGTGTAGCCGTATTTTACCTTTCTGCTCATCGCGGGTGTGAATTTCAGACAGCGCTCCCCCGCTTTCCCTGGCCCCCACCTTTGCGATGTGTTTGGGTGTGTGTGTGCGGTCGGTCGATCCAGCTCACCGTTTCATCGCTGACGGTCGATCCAGCTCGAGGTTTTTCAGACGAGTGCCCTCGAGCTTGAAGGTCGAAGACAGTCACTGAAAGGTCGCGTCAGTGGGACAGGCCCTTTAGTATACTTTAACTAAATGCAAAAATCGATCATATGATTTAAACGTTTCCATCGCTAAGCATTACTATCTAAGAAAGTGGCTTCAAAGATATCCACATCACTGCACTATGACAGATAGTGCTGACTGTTGGACTGATCAATGCCAAATCTGTCTGGCTGTCTCCACACACCTGACCCCAAAACATCAGCAACAGCTACACTGCTACAAGAAAATCAATGCTGAAAGTCTCACAGTGCCCACAAGGAAAGTGCTTCTCAGACAGGCATTATGATGCTTCCATCCAATGGGAACCACAAAATCCCATATTGTCTAGATTGCTCCTCGGTATTGGTAACTTAACGACACCAAGCCCTATCACATTAAAAATGTTAACACCAGGTCAGAGAAGACAATTCAAAGTCGTTCTCAATGTCTCCTTCAAAGTATGTATCATATTTTATTGCTCCTCAAAATGTGGAACATCCTGGACAATACATCTCACCCCCTCCATGACACACTGGTCAACCTGAGGAATACCTTCAGCAACAGACTGGTTCCACCAAGGTGCAGGACAGAATGCTATCAAACTTTACAACTCCTCCCCCTTCTGTCGTGGGGTAGACTGAGACTGACTCCCCTGCAGCCCATCCCCCACCCCCACCCCCCAACCATTGCACATCCCCAAGCCTTTCCACTTTTCACTTTAATTTCATGTTTCATGTATTTTGTGTTTTTATGACTGTTGGCAGATCAATTTCCCTCCTGGGACAAATAAAGTTCTATCATATCATATCTAGTGTAGCCTGCACTATGAGCATTCAAAACAGCATGAAGAACCTTATGACTCTTTGTTGTGAACATATGGAAGCACAATGAAAACAGCTGAAGGCACACTTCACATCACAGACTATCCATCCACTTGTCCCATCTGGCCATTCCTGCTCCACCTGTGGCAGTGTGTCCCACATGTATCTCATCAGCCACCTGACAACCCCATAGCACCTGACCAGAAGCAAGTCATCGTCAACCCCAAAGGCTGCAAATAAGGACTGTTTTTTTACTTGATCTTTTTTAATCATCATTCTTCACACAGGAATATGCTCCCAAACCGGAGAACAAATAATCAGTTGAATATGAAACACAAAATATTAATTATGTGGACATGAAATCACACACAAAATTGCAAACCACATTATTTTCTCTGCCATTACCCTCAATATGCACAGGTATGACACACTGCTTAATTCATAGAGTCTTTTGTTTCCACATGCCAAGGATAATACTCCAAGAGTCATTGAGCCTCCTGGCTCAGGCACATGTCAGTCACTCAGTACCATGTTCAAGCCCAAAGATAGGCTCACATCAAAATCACCCCCAACTGCACCCAATGAACTGATATATCTAAATTTCAATTTTTATTATGAAACTAGACCAAGTGAAACCTGTTGGGTCCCTGTCACATGGGAGGCCTGGTCCCCCAACGCAACCCGTTCCCCAAGGCAATATTCCACCATTCACCCGTTCCCCCAATGCTACCCATTTCCCCAACTCAATATTCCACCACTCACCCATAGCCCCCAATTGCGCAGGGGGCGGATCCTTCTTCTTCTTCTTCTTCTTGCATATGGCAACTTGTTCTATTTGATCTTATTTGATTGTGCACACCGGGTTGATTGCATTTGTCGACACAGGGCAGACCACGTGATGGTTGCATTCTTCCACCCCAGGGAGCAGCCCATTTTCCATTATTCACCCTTCCTCTTTTTAAAAAATCCAATTGCACTTGCCTCCAGGAATCAGTGGCCTGGGATTTGCAACATTGTGGCACTATCGTGTACCTTTTTGGCACATTTCAGGGCATGACGGACGCACACACAGACATTCACGCAGATTAGATGAGAGTATTAGTAACATACTAGACAAACTAGACTCCCCCAATGCACCCGTTCCCTACCCATAGCTCCCATGGGAGGTGTGGTCAAGCCATTCCCAAACATAAGCTTCCAGCACTCGCCTTGCCTCCCTCGGCAGTGCTCTTAAAATAAAAATTCCAGTTGCACTTGCCCTGCGTGTTGCAATAGCAATTTTCCCTCCTCCTGTTAGTCGATCCATTGTGACATCATCAGTTGAAGCTGCCATTGTGAAATCATCAGTTGATGCTGGTCGGTTTGAAATTGAAGGTATTTTGATTTTTATTTACTTTAATCAATAAAAAGTCGAGAAATAAAACATAAAATGTTCAGTGAAAGTGGTCTCTGCCCAGAGGCGAAAAATGTGAATTAGAATATATAAAAACCTTGTGAAAGTTGGCATTTTTAAAGCTATAATCACGAGTAATGTGTCAAATATAGGACACATTACTCGACACAATATAGGATTGAGGCTCATCTCTGCTAGCTGAGCCATTGTGATATCATCGGTTGAAGCTGGTAGTTTTAATTTCAAAGTCGACTTTTTTGGACTTTTTATTAGTAATGAGTCGAGAATGTCGAGAAATAAAGCATAAAATGTTCAGGTAAGGTGATCCCAGCCTCGACGGGAAAAATGTCAATCGGAATATGTAAAAATGTTATCGTTACCGCATAGTGTTTTTGCAAAGATGTAAAGATAACCACATATATACACACATATACACATGTACAATATCAGGCTTTTAATAGGTATATATGATACTAGACCAAGTAGGACCCATTGGGTCCCTGTCACATGTGAGGCCTGGTCCCCCAACGCAATAGGTTCCCCCAATGCAATATTCCACCATTCACCCATAGCCCCCACAGAAGGCCTAGTCCCCCAACGCAACCCATTCTCCAACGCGATATTCCACCACTCACCCATAGCCCCCAACTGCGCAAGGGCAGCTCATTTTCCTTTATTCAACCTCCCTCTTTTTAAACTTTAAAAACAATCCAATTGCAGTGCTGCCAGGAAAAAAAATCCAATTGCACTTGCTTCCAGGAGTTAGTGGCCTGAGATTTGCAACTTTGGCAGGGCTACAATCCCATGGTGATGTCATAGTTGCTAACTGCCAGCGCAAATGGAAGAACATTTTCTCAAAGTGGGATTTTGTAAAGGTAAACATCTGTAAAGTATAACATCAATCTGAATTAAACTTTGATACACCACACCACACCACAGGACAATTGTGAGTAAGGTGGTCCAAAAATTGTAGCGCTACCATGTACCATTTTGGTGTAATTCATGGCATGGCGGACACACACACAGACATTCACACGGACAAGATGACATTTTTTGTAATATAGAGGTAGATGAGGTAATATCTCGAGATCTAATTTGAAAGATACCCCCAACTGTGAAAATAGTAAACAAGAACATGAGGGAAAACTAGACTAGGAAATTAAGCAATGTTAATACCTGAAAGTATGCAGCAATTTGCAAGCTGCACACCATATTATCAAGTGCAAATTTATTCTTATGAATTCTGATAAATAGCATAATACTTTTGCCAACTATAACCATATAACCATATAACAATTTACAGCACGGAAACAGCCCATCTCGACCCTTCGAGTCCGTGCCGAACACGTGTTCTCCCCTAGTCCCATATACCTGAGCTCAGACCATAACCCTCCATTCCTTTCCCGTCCATATAACTATCCAATTTATTTTTAAATGATAAAAACGAACCTGCCTCCATCACCTTCACTGGAAGCTCATTCCACACAGCCACCACTCTCTGAGTAAAGAAGTTCCCCTTCATGTTACCCCTAAACTTCTGTCCCTTAATTCTCAAGTCATATAAACCATATAACCATATAACAATTACAGCACGGAAACAGGCGATCTCGACCCTTCTAGTCCGTGCCGAACACATAATCTCCCCTAGTCCCATATACCTGCGCTCAGACCATAACCCTCCATTCCCTTCCCATCCATATAACTATCCAATTTATTTTTAAATGATAAAAACGAACCTGCTTCCACCACCTTCACTGGAAGCTCATTCCACACAGCCACCACTCTCTGAGTAAAGAAGTTCCCCCTCATGTTACCCCTAAACTTCAGTCCCTTAATTCTCATGTCATGTCCCCTTGTTTGAATCTTCCCTACTCTCAGTGGGAAAAGCTTATCCACGTCAACTATGTCTACCCCTCTCATCATTTTAAAGACCTCTATCAAGTCCCCCCTTAACCTTCGGCGCTCCAAAGAATAGAGCCCTAACTTGTTCAACCTTTCTCTGTAACTTAGTTGCTGAAACCCAGGCAACATTCTAGTAAATCTCCTCTGTACTCTCTCTATTTTGTTGACCTCCTTCCTATAATTAGGCGACCAAAATTGTTCACCATACTCCAGAATTTGCCTCACCAATGCCTTGTACAATTTTAACATTACATCCCAACTTCTATACTCAGTTGTGGAACTATGTTGTGGAAATATGGAGAAAATAAATCCTAATCTTCTAATTCAAATCTCTTGAACATGTCTGACTGCCATCTGCCTGGATCCAAATGCCCTGGAATTCTCTTGCTCTCCATCTCAGCTGAGACCAAATATATTTCAATGCAAGATGGGGAGTGAATGTACCCCTCCTGACCCTAATTTCAAAAGGTGTGGCTGCTGCCAGCCACCTATCTCATCCATGACCTCTATTCCTTCCACTGTAGTTGATGCCATTATATTCCCTACCCCTCCACTCCAGTCATTCCCATCAGCAAAGGAACAGGCCCTTCAGCTCACAATATCTGTGCCAAACATAATGCCTAATCCAAAATTTACATGCCTGCACATGATCCATATCCCTGTATATCATGTGTTGATCCAAAAGTGTCTTAATAGCCACTCTTGTATCTGCTTCCAACACCACATTTAGCAGCACGTACAAGTGCATTCTCTACCCTCTGTGTAAAACAAAACTTGCCCCACACATCTCCTTTAAAATGTTGCCCTTATCACCATAAAGTTAACTCTCACCTCCATTGTTGCATCAGATCAAACTTGATTTGCACATCAGAAACTGATCTCCATCTTTCCATCTGGTATTCACTAAGTCAATGATAGTGCACACCCCGTCCAGAATTAGCTACAGCTCAGCGTCAACACTCCTTGCATAGGCCAAAATTCCAGATACTTGCCAAAAATATAATCCTAATTAATAGAACAAAACATGCTATGTAAGCCAAGTAGCATTCACAACCATTACCATATTTGATGCTCAGGATGAATTTCTGGTATGTTCGATTCTCAGTTGTACCTCTTGCAGAGGATGTCAATAGCAAACTCTAGAGAGGATAACTAACACCCCAGGAGCCATCCATCAACTCCGCTTTCTCTTGATAAACCAGGCATGAGTTACTGACAAAATAAAAGATATGAAACTGTCACTTGCTAAGTAGATAATAGACCATGTAATCATCCATTGCTGGTCACTGATCATGCGGACATTAATGGTCTGAAAATGTTTGCAGTTGATGGACGTTTGGGCGGTGTGCCCAAGGGCCCAATATCCCATACCAAATAAGCACATTGATTCTGCAAAACATTTCACATGAAAGAATTGCTTTCCTTTATATGTACTTGCTTTTCCATTGGGAGAGTGATTAAGTGAAAAAAAGAAAGAAAAAAAAATGTTCAAAATAAAACAGAAAATATGATCCAGTTGTGTATTTCCCTTTTTTTCTCTCTAGTTCGAAATCTGATTTAATTTTCTTGACAAGAGAAAACAACAATGTCTTTCTAAGAGCAAGAAGCTTGAGGCATGAAAAGTAAAAATATTTGTATTTCTAATAATACTCCTGTAGGCCTTTATCCAGCTATTTGGAAATCCTGATGGATTAGCCTATTGCTCACCAATAATGTGTGCAGTGCTTCCTTTATACTCATGAGGGCCCTGTTTAAACCGATAAGGACTTCATATCTTGCACTCCCTTTAAACTTAACAGTTGACTGAAAAGATTATTATAATATTGTATGACATCAAAAAAAAAGTGAATTCAATGTGCTTTGGGATATTAATAGAATAGCGGAGTCAGGGGATATGGGCAGAAGACAGCAGCGAGGTACTGATTGGGGATGATCAGCCATGATCACATTGAATGGCGGTGCTGGCTCGAAGGGCCAAATGGCCTACACCTGCACCTATTGTCTATTGTCTATAATAATATCCAAGATTCAAGAAAACCAATCAGTCTAGCACCACCAAAGTCCCAGGCAAGATGGGTTGTCTATGTTTTACTGTAGATAGTAATTTTCCCAAAGTGCTTTACAGCCAACTTTGAATACAGTTGCTGTACAAAGAAAAAAAACAGCAGTTTTTTTGCACATATCAACGACAATAATGGCATAATGTCAGCTTAATTTTGATTGAGAGACAAGTATAGCCCAGGGACAAACACCTCTGGTCTTTGAAATAAAGTCACAGAATGTTTTACAACAAGGGCAGAAGGCACCTTAACTTGATGTCCCACACATTGGAGAACATTAGAGTCATAGATTCATAGAGTGATACAGTGTGGAAACAGGTCCTTCAGCCCAACTCGCCCACATAAGCCAACAATGTCCCAGCAACCCTAGTCCCACTTGTCTGCGCTTGGTCAATATCACTCCAAACCTGTCCTATCCATGTACCTGTCTAATTGTTTCTTAAACTATGGAATAGTCCCAGCCTCAACTACCTCCTCTGGCAGCTTGTTCCATACACCCACCACCCTTTGTGTGAAAAAGTTACCCTTCAGATTCGTATTAAATATTTTCCCCTTCAACTTGAACCTATGTCCTCTGGTCCTTGATTCCCCTACTCTGGGCAAGAGATGCTGTGCACCTACCCGATCTATTCCTCTGATGATTTTGTATACCTCTATAAGACCTCCCCTCATCCTCCTGCACTCCATGGAACAGAGACCCAGCCTACTCAACCGCTCCCTATAGCTCACCCTCTAGTCCTGGCGACATCCTGGTAAATCTTTTCTGAACCGTTTCAAGCTTAACCATCAAGAGTCAAGAGTATATTTAATTGTCATTTGGACCCCTGGAGGTCCAAATGAAATGCCGTTTCTGCAGCCATACATTACACACAAATAGACCCCAGACACAACATAATTACATTTTACATAAACATCCATCACATAGCTGTGATGGAAGGCCAAATAAACTTATCTCTCCACTGCACTCTCTCCCCCCCGATGTCAGAGTCAAAGTCAAAGCCCCCGGCTGGCGATGGCGATTGTCCCGCGGCCATTAAAGCCACGCCGGGTGGTGCGAGGTCGCACACCGGGTCTTGATGTTGGAGCCCCCGGTGTGCGCTCGCAAAGTCCCGCATTCCAAGCCGCGCGGGGCAGTGGTGCTAAGCCCCGCTCCAGGAGCTCTTCGACCCCGCAACTCGGGCGGGAGAAGTCGCCGTTGCAGGAGCCCCGAAAAGCGGTCTCCCTCCAGGGAGCCGCGGGCTCCCGGTGCCGCAGACCCGCAGCAGCAGCCTCCGACACAGCAGCAGCAGCAGCAGCGGCAGCGGCAACGCTCCTCCACCGCTCCACCCGCTCCGGTCTCGGCCAGCTCCGCGACGGTGAGGTGAGTCGGCACCTGAGTCCCCGGCTTCTTCCTGTTGGAGGCCGCTCCTCGTTGCGGCCCCAACGACAGCTGAGACCCGACGAGAAAAGGTCGGGTCTCCAGTGCAGGGAGAGATTCAAAAGTTTCCCCACCCCCACCCCCCCACACACACACCCCAACATAAAATAACAAAAACTACATAAAAACACAGACAAAAAATAATAAAAACGCGGACAGGCTGCAGAGGCCGCTGCTGACCATAGTCGCGCCGCCTACCGGACCATATAACCATATAACAATTACAGCACGGAAACAGGCCATCTCGGCCCTACAAGTCCATGCCAAACAACGTTTTTCCCTTAGTCCCACCTGCCTGCACTCATTCCATAACCCTCCATTCCCTTCTCGTCCATATGCCCATCCAATTTATTTTTAAATGATACCAACGAACCTGCCTCCACCACTTCCACTGGAAGCTCATTCCACACCGCTACCACTCTCTGAGTAAAGAAGTTCCCCCTCATGTTACCCCTAAACTTCTGTCCCTTAATTCTGAAGTCATGTCCTCTTGTTTGAATCTTCCCTATTCTCAAAGGGAAAAGCTTGTCCACATCAACACTGTCTATCCCTCTCATCATTTTAAAGACCTCTATCAAGTCCCTCCTTAACCTTCTGCGCTCCAGAGAATAAAGACCTAACTTATTCAACCTATCTCTGTAACTTAGTTGTTGAAACCCAGGCAACATTCCAGTACATTTCCTCTGTACTCTCTCTATTTTGTTGACATCCTTCCTATAATTGGGCGGCCAAAATTGTGCACCATACTCCAGATTTGGTCTCACCAATGCCTTGTACAATTTTAACATTACATTCCAGCTTCTATACTCAATGCTCTGATTTATAAAGGCTAGCATACCAAAAGCTTTCTTTACCACCCTATCTATATGAGATTCCAACTTCAAGGAACTATGCACGGTTATTCCCAGATCCCTCTGTTCAACTGTATTCTTAAATTCCCTACCATTTACCATGTACGTCCTATTTTGATTTGTCCTGCCAAGGTGTAGCACTTCACATTTATCAGCATTAAACTCCATCTGCCATCTTTCAGCCCATTTTTCCAAATGGCCTAAATCACTCTGTAGACTTTGGAAATCCTCTTCATTATCCACAACACACCCCCTATCTTGGTGTCATCTGCATACTTACTAATCCAATTTACCACCCCTTCATCCAGATCATTGATGTACATGACAAACAACAAAGGACCCAACACAGATCCCCGAGGCACCCCACTAGTCACCTGTCTCCAACCCGAAAACAGCCATCCACCATTACCCTCTGGCTTCTCCCATTCAGCCACTGTTGAATCCATCTTGCTATTCCTGCATTTATACCCAACAGTTTAACCTTCTTAACCAACCTTCCATGAGGAACCTTGTCAAAGGCCTTACTAAAGTCCATATAGACAACATCTACTGCTTTGCCCTCATCAATTTCCCTAGTAACCTCTTCAAAAAATTCAAGAAGATTAGTCAAACATGACCTTCAAGGCACAAATCCATGTTGACTGTTCCTAATCATACCCTGTTTATCCAGATGCTTATATATATTATCTCTAAGTATCTTTTCCATTAATTTGCCCACCAATCGCCAATTAATTTCCATTAATTTGACAATATCTTTCCTATAGCATGGTGCCCAGAACTGAACACAATGTTCTAAATGCAATCTCACCAACGTCTTATTCAACTGCAACATGACTTCCCAACTTCTATACTCAATACTCTGATGAAGGCCAAAATGCCAAAAGCCTTTTTGACCACCTTATCTACCTGCTACTCGACTATCAAGGAACCATGCACTTGTACCCCTAGAACCCTCTGTTCTACAACACTACCCAGAGGCCTACCATTTACTGTATAGGTCCTGCCCTTGTTCGACGTCCCAAAATGCAACACCTCACACTTCTTTGTATTAAATTCCATCAACCATTCCTTCGCCCTCCTGGCCAATCGATCCAGATCTTGCTGCAATCGTTCACAACCATCTTCATTATCTGCAAACCCATTAACTTTTGTATCATCAGCAAACTTGCTAATCTTGCACTGAATGTTCTCATCCAAATCATTGATGTAGATGACGAACAGTAACAGGCTCAGCACTGAACCCGGAGGCACACCACTGGTCATAGGCTTCCATTTTGAGAAGCATCCTTCCACAATTACCCTCTGCTCCTTCGATGGAACCAATTTTCTATTCATTCAGCTTTCTCTCCTTGGATCCCATGCAATCTAACCTTCCAGAGCCGCCTACCATGCGGCACCTTGTCGAATCACTTACTGAAGTTCATGTACACAACATTTACAGCTCTGCCCTCATCAACCTTTTTGGTCTCGTCTTCAAAAAAATCGATCAGATTTCTGAGAAGCGACCTCCCACATACAAAACCATGCTGACTGTCCCTAATCAGCCCTTGCCCATCCAAATGCCTGTATATCCTATCCCTCAGAATACTCTCCAGTAGCTTACCAACTACAGATGTTAAACTCCCTGGTCTAAAGTTCCCAGCATTTTCCCTGCTGCCCTTCTTGAAAAGAGGCACAACATTTGCCACCCTCCAGGCACCTCTCCTGTATTTATGGACAACTCGTGAATTTCAACTAGGGCTCCCGCAATTTCCTCTCTAGTTTCCTGCAATGTCCTCGGATATACCTGATCAGGCCCTGGAGATTTCTCCACCTTGAAGCACGACAGTATCTTCAGTACTTCTTCGACCGATCCTGTCACTGCTTTCCAAATGCGCTGCTATTATATCTTTATTAATCAACTCAAGCATCTTCCCCACTTCCGATGTAAGGCTAACTGGTCTATAATGACTCTAGGATTCTATAATGCTATTAGCAATGTCTTGTGTTTCCAACAAAGCGTATTGTATTTGGTGCTCATGATGTGGTCTCTTCTGTATTGGAGAACACAAATATTGAATGGGTGACTGTTTTGCTGAACACTAGTATTCAATCCATTGGGGTGACATAGATCTTCCAATGGCCTGTCATTTTATTTCTCCATCCACTTGTATTCTGATGTATCTGATGTAGCTATTTACACACTGTTCCAACAAGAATCAATATAAACTTGAGAAACAGCACCTATTTTTTTTTCATCTGGGCATCTTGCTTTCTTTGAGATGATTATTAAATTCATCAATTTCAGGTAGATCAATTTATCTGTTTGCATCGGAACTGACCATGTTATATCCAGTAAGTTATATCCAGCTGTACAATAATTCAGTTTTTCTTTCTCCAGCATTCTCCATTTCATTTCAAAGTCAGCAGTAGCTCTGGCATGGATGTCACAGCTTTAACATCCCTATATTCCTTTATACATCTTTAACTTCCCTCATTAATCGAGTAATTGGGCAGTTCTATAAACATTGCATTCATCCGGGCGTCACTCTGCCAGAAACATTCCCAACGTCCTATCCATCCATCCCCCACAGTTTCTGTAACTGAAAACTAACTAGTCTCACTTTTCTTGGCTTGATGAAGGATCTTTGACCCGAAATATTACCATTGTTTCGCTTTCAACAGATGTTGCTGAAAATAATCATGCTATTTTTCATGGGTATACAAACTCCATTTCACCACTGTCTCAATCCTTTGTCAAATGCCTAAGTCTGAACTTGGGGCTGCATTTTATCCTATGATGAGCCTCAAATTACATATTATTTCCTTAAAAAAGATAGGCTGAAATGTCCATCACATCATTGTTTTCCCTGGAGTATTTGTTCCACGATACTTCTAACTGATCTCTCATCCTCCACCCTCTGCAAACATAAGTATTTTAAAACTCCACTGGTTATATCCTAATGCCCCTGTCCCACTAGGAGGTACATTGTTCTTGAAATTGTCGTAGACATTGTCGTAAGGGGGTCCAGTCGCCTGTTTTTCAGCAACTTACTATGGTAGTTGCCGGCATTCGCCAGAAAAAATTGCCTAAGTAGGATAGGCCCATAATTTATTTTCCACTTGATTAGTGGCGCACGTTAGATCTCATGAATATAAGAATCGAAGGGCTGAATGGCCTACTCCTGCACCTATTTTCTATGTTTCTATAGTTCTAAGATTGTCTACCTTTTCCAAATCCTTTCATATCCTTATCCCTCCCTAGCTCTGTGAACGCCACCAGCTTTAGACATGTGGCCTCTTAAGTGTGTTAATTTTCAATTGTGCCGGCATATCTGGCTGCCAAATCTCTACGTTCTAACATTTCTTCTCTCAACGTCTCTGGCTTTCCCTTTATTAAAGATGGTTCTTAGCACTGTTGGCTAAGCTTCTAGCATATTAATAGATTATGTGGATTGGTGATCAAAATTTTGATTACTCAGATTCCCGAAAAATATTTTGGGTTGCTTCACAGAATTTAAATGCAAACTGTTGTCTTTCATGCAATATCTGACCAAAGGTTGGGTGGAGTAATTCAGAACCCAACTTACTACAGTAAACCCCATTATAATGGACCATATGGTGGGGAATGGTACCAGTTATTGCCCATTATAACATATATATAATAGTGTATAACATTATAACAGTAAGGTATTATCCTTGTACAGTATGTAGTTGAAACAACAAACTATTGATGATGGTTAAAACACAAATGGACACAAAGTGCTGGAGTAACTCACCGGTTTAGGTAGCATCGCTGGAGAACATGGATAGGTGACATTCGACCCTTCTTCAGACTGATTCAATCTGCTGAGTTACTCTAGGACTTTATTTCGTTTCACCTTATACTTAGGTGCCAATGCATCTGGTCTGAACTAGTGAGCCCTTCTTCACCACCTACCGTACCATGCGGTGATACAGCTGTTGTATAGTGCTGTATTCAGGCCGATGCCAACTACAAGATGCACTCAGTCATCATGCGGCTCCCTTCCTCCTCACCTGCTGCCACATTCAAGGTGGAATATGCCAATGACTCAGGGGAAGAAGGAGGAAGAAACTACGGTGAGGAGAGGCCGAGTGGACAGAGCAGTTGGAGAAGGAGAAGGCACAGGAAGAAGCAGCGGCGGGTGAGAGGGGAGGAAGCCCCACTGTGACTGAGCAGGTCGCAGCGCCAGGTGGAAGAAAACTCTGCCTGAGCCGGCTGCCTGCCCCTTTTCTAGGGTTAGGTCCGTGCCCAGGTGGTACGAGAGAGGGACTATGCGCTGTCCACAGGCACCCTGGGGGTTTTCCGAGACTGCTGGGCACCGCAGGGGGTGGAATGCATCCTTAATAAGGATGGTGTTATAGTTGGTTAAGAGTGTAACACTTAAGAATATTTGTTTAGATAATTGAGTGATTTGGGATTATGGTGGTGGTTTTGTTTGGTATTGTTATGTATTGTATATATTATTTCAATAATTGAATAAATTCATTTTTTGGTAAAAAAAAAAGAAAACAAACTGTGGCGGCATGAAGAAAGCACTGTTCCCAGGGGTTGCAACATGGGTAGAGCGGCATGGTGGCGTAGCATAGAGCTATTGCCTTACAGTGCCAGACTACGGGTACTTGGCTGTACAGAGTTTGTATGTCCTCCCCGTGACCTGCGTGGGCTTTCTCCGAGATCTTCAGTTTCCTCCCACATTCCAAAGACACACAAGTTTTTTTGTTGTTTTTTTTGTTTATTTTATTAGAAGTTAATACAGTACAAACCTCAGAGAATGTTGGCTGTGTGGAATGAGCTTCCAGTGAAGGTGGTGGAGGCAGGTTCGTTTTAATCATTTAAAAATAAATTGGATAGTTATATGGACGGGAAAGGAATGGAGGGTTATGGTCTGAGCGCAGGTATATGGGACTAGGGGAGAATACGTGTTCGGCACGGAATAGAAGGGTCGAGATGGCCGAGATGGCCTGTCGAGATGGCCTGTTTCCGTGCTGTAATTGTTATATGATTATATGTTTATATGGTTAAAACAGTGGAACCTAATTTTAGGTGCCAACTATGTCATACCGTAATCCATTCAATGTACAACCTCAAGTTTTATGTTTTGAGAAGGAAGTAAGCAAGACAAGAAAAAGAAAACAATAGAAAGGGGAAAAAGAGGAAAAATAGATGGTAGAGAATAGAAAAATGTGAAGTGTGTATATATATAAAAAAAAGAAAAAGTGGAAAGTAGAAATAGGAGAGAAGGCCCCTTAAAAGAGACATTTTCAAATCTTTATTCGGAGATGTAAATCTATCCACGGCAAGAACTGAAATCAGTAATCTTTATGGTAAAGATTGCTGATTTCAAAAAGTCGATGAAAAATATGACCTTAAGAATTGGTCATATTTATCTATTCGTCGGAGTCTCATTTCTCCAAGGCGTGCTATGTCCATCATATTCCTAATCCACATTTTAACGGTTGGTATGGTTGTATTTTTCCAAAATTTAAGTATCAATTTCTTTCCAATTATTAACCCATAATTAAAAAAAACGTTTTGGTCTTTATTTAAATTGATATCTTCTACTATTATTCCAAATATAATCCATTCTGTTTTAGGTTCTATTCTTGACTTGAAAAGCTTTGTAAATATATCAAATATATCGCTCCAAAATGTATTCAACTTTGTACATCCTACAAATGAATGGGTTATATTAGCGTTTTGAAACAAACATTTATCGCATCTGGGAGAGACGTTTGGATAAAATTTATTCAACCTCGTTTTGAATAATATAGTCTATGTAATAATTTGAATTGAATTAAATTATGTCTTGCATTAATAGAACAATTATGTGTGTTCATCAGATACTTTTCCCATCTATCCTTCGAGATCTTTATCATTAGTTCATGTTCCCAATCTTTTCTTAGTGCTTCTGTTGAGGATTATTCTCTATTTATATTATTATAAAAGTATGATATTAGTTTTTGTGAATCAGCCTTAATATGCATTGCTTCTTCTAAAGGGTCTAAAAATATAGTTTGAAATCTATGTGTATGTTTCTTCATAAAGTCACATATCTGTATATATTTAAAATATTGATTATCCTTCAGTTTAAATTTTAATTTTAAATGTTGAAATGATAACGGTTTGCCCAATTCATACATATCCCCTACTTTCCTAATCCCCAGTCTATCCCATTGTTGATATGTTTTGTCGATGAGAGATGGTTTGAATGCGGGCTTGTTCAATAGTGGGGTTCGTACTGATAGATTATTTAATTTCAAGGATACTTTTATTTGTTTCCAAATTCTTATTGTGTTGTGAATAATTGGGTTCTTCTTATATATTATACTATTCAATTTTATCGGTGAGAGCAAGATCGTTCCTATATCGTGCGGATAGCACTCTTCTTTCTCCATTCTTATCCATTCTTATCCACTCCAACTGCTGAGTGGAACTATCCAATCAGTACATTATGTTCTTAATATGCACTGCCCAGTAGTAATACATTCAGATTCAGATTCAATTTTAATTGTCATTGTCAGTGTACAGTACAGAGACAACGAAATACATAGGTAATGATAAACCCCCAACTTCTTTAGGTTTACTCAAATGCTTTCGTTGAATTCTGTGTGCTCTGTAATCCCATATAAAATTAGTGATAGTAGAATCTAGTTTTTTGAAAAAGTATTTTGGAATATATATTGGGATCGCTTGAAACAAATATATTAATTGTGGTAAGAAAGTCATTTTTATAGCGTTAATTCTACCTATCAATGAGAGCAGGAGCGTTTTCCAAAATGTAATCATATCATTCAGTTTATTTAATAGTGGCATAAAATTGGCACTGAATAATGATTTGTGTCTTCTCGTAATTTGAATACCCAGATACTTGAATTTTTCTGTTGCAATTTTGAAGGGGAATTTTAGTAAGTGTCTCGAATCCTGTGGATTTAAAGACATAATTTCGCTTTTATTCCAAAGACGCACAAGTTTGTAGGTTTAATTGGCTTGGTAGATGAATGTAAAATTGTCCCTAGTGTGCGTCGGGTAGTGTTAGTGTGCTGGGATCACTGGTTGGTGTGGACTCGGTGGGCCGAAAGGCTTGTTTCTGTGCTGAATCTGTAAACTAAACAAAACTAATCTACTGTAAACTAAGCTAAACCAAACTAAACTAAACTATGGGCTTAACTATGCACCTCACAGACCTCGGAAGCCTGTGCTCTAAGCGGATGGGAGTCCCTCTGCTATCGCCAAAATCCATAACAAGGGTGTCCATTAAAATGAGGGTTTACTGTATTTCAAAGTAGGCAAGGTTAAGTTCAAAATGTAATCTCTTTTCATATTAATGGATGTTCATGAAATCAATAGTGTTGTAACATTTTTAATTTGAAAGGATAAATAAATTTATGAGGTATGTTTTAAAAATACCACCTCAGATTAGGAAGAAAAGAATTTCAGCACATAAAAAAAGCATGATGTACTTTTCAAATGTTTTCCCAACGAATGCAATTTACATTTTGAACAAATGCAATTACAGAAACTGAATGTTATTTTCACCAGAGGGTCTCCTCATCTCCAATATCAAGTAACAATGTTTATGACTTCTTTTTCCCATCATGAGCCCTACTTCACTTCGCTCATTATATTTTATAGTTTCATACAGTGTTGCCCTAGGTTGGGCTCAGAGGAAATGTGGAATCAGTAAGTATCGATTTTGAAAAGCATTTTTAGGTTTTTTCCAGCGCCGATGCCTGTGCAGCTGAAAGAATGAGAAAAAAAAAACAGGTCTGTGACTCTAGCTTACTAATCATTTGCATTAGCAATTACTGATTTGGGGAATGTGCCTACATCCATTAGAAACACAAAACAAATGCTTGTATCTGAATGCATTCTTTAGGCCTTTGATAACAAATGTTTATAGTTTCTAGTGGTTAGACATTATTTTGCAACCAATCACTAAAGTTCACCCAAAGTTCAAAAATGTAACATTGTATAATGGGAAAGGGACGTCTCAAATGAATTTCTTGGATATTTTATGGAGGTGAATTTAAAAGGTTGCTTAGCATTCATTTATAGGTCACTCCAGCATTTTGTGTATACCTAGCATTAATTTATCTTTGTTTTGTCTCTTGCAATGCAACCTCCATTGTACAAACACCACTGCTCATTTTCATGTATTGCAACATATCTACTATGTTGGACTCCTGTTTGGATGCCTGTGTTGGAACTTGAGATTCCAGTTCTGATTGCTCAAGCGTTGCGTGTCATGCTTTGTAGGTATCACTTGGATTGTGATGTATCTCAATATGATTTACAATCAACTATGGTCGTAGATCATATCATATAACCATATGTTGGTTATATGTAGTCAATGCTGTTTTGATTCTGTTTTGTTACATTGGATTCAGTCCTAGACATAATCAGCCAAAGTTTGAATCTACTGATTTTGACAAATTATACAGTGTAGCAGGCACGGAGTTGTCAGTTAAGAGAACGAGGCAGGACACGAAGTTTGTCCAAATGTGCGGTTCTTTATTGTTGCTACTAGACTCCTAACTCCCCACCCCATGTACGCATGATTAACACCTTAAATACTCCCCAGAGGCACCCATGACCACTACGTGATTCCCTACCTCTCGTCACCGGGACACGTGACCCCCCCCCCCTCACTTCCCAAGAGCTGAAGGTTGTGTACAATGCATGGCCCACCACCAGGGGCCGCCACAACGGCTTCCTAATGTTCTTCAGTATTGGGCATCAGAAGGAAGGCACATAAAGTTCTTAGAACTGACACTGTTTCTGATAATGATATTTTGAGATGTAATTCTTCTGCCATAAAAGGAATAAAGATGAAACATGTCTTATATTTTGCTATTTTGTTTTAACCATATTTTTTGTAACTAAATATTTCTGTTCCTCTTCTCTGGCAAACGCACGAAGTGACAGAGAAATTATCCATTTTATACCACACTAAGGTATCCAGGCCTAGAAATGTTCCCATGTTTTAAAGGGACGTTGAACTGGCATAGTTATGCATTCAATGCATGTTTTTGTGTGTATGTTCCACAATACAGCTGCTCCTCGACCTACGATGGGGTTATGTTCCGATAAACACATCGTAAATCGAAAATATCACAAGTCGAAAATGCATTTAATACAATGCTGTCACGTGACCGGAAGTGACGTTGGCTCACTCCCGTTGCCGAGCGTTTGTACCATCGTAAAGTCGAAATGTCGTAAGTCAAGCATCATACATTGGGGAGCATCTGTACCAGAAGATTCTAATGCATATGATTCCCTCCAAAATGCATTGGTGGAAAACAGGCAGGTAACAGGTAGAGAGGGAAACATGTGTGGATCAGATTTTGAAGTGTTGTGTGTGTGGTGGGCTGGATACTCACACTATTAGTTGAGGAGATATTGTGATTTGAAGGGTCATTAGAATATCGGGATTTGTGTTGTAACTACTAGGGTTGAGTCAGATATCAGTTGCCATGAAAACTTCAATTGGATGTGTGACATCCTTGGGTGCTGCTCTGATCCATTTAACTGGCTGACAGGCCAGGAGAGGCCAATCCATGGTGTCATTGGTTACAGCTCGGTCCAATTAGCTGATATTGGTTTGACCACCGGAACCTTGTTAACATACTCCCTATGAAACCCAGGCAGTCTAGCCAGAGGGGAGAAGGTGAGAGAAGAAGTGAAGAGAAAGAGGAAGAAAGAGAAGGACCAGAAAGAGGAGAAGAGATAAGGAGCAGAAAGAGAACAAGAGAAGAAAGAGAATGAGAAAATACGAAGAATAAGAAGAAGAAAGAAGAGAGAGAGGAAGGGAGAGAAAGTGGGGTGCCTCCCAGCTAGCTATGTTCCCTTATCATAGGTTTGAGGATGACTGAGCCACTGGGACAAACTTGAGACCACCAGCGCCACCGTTTGGTCAAGACTAGGCTGCCGAGAAGAAGCCCTTGACAGCCAGCACCTCCACCAACTGAACCACCAGGATAACCTAGAGACCACCAGTGTTGCTTCTTCAAGTCCAAAGATGAGCCACCAGAATAAACCTGAGACCACCAGCACTTCCTCGCAAGGCAAGAAAATGTTAAAATCATAGATTGGAACTAACTTTTGGAGAACCACGGGTCTTAGACCAGGTCCCACAGAAATTATCCAAAGGCAGGTCTTTCCCGTCTTACAAAGCCCTGCTTCCATATGTGTGTCTGCAACAGACCACACATGCACAACTGAATACTGTTCCATTCAGATCAAAATGTGCTTTGCACATCATGTGGCATCACCACACATGGCTGAACACTTCCATGCCAAAGCAAACCAGAAACATGGACGATCCAGGCCAAACATGCAAGAGACCTTTACAAACGTACAGCAAGTACACGATTGAGTTTTTGATAACATTCCTTTAGGTGATGCACAAAGAAGTTTCACCCAGCAGAAGAATTTATGCCCTGGCCTAGAATTTAAATGCTCTGGCCTGGATTTTTCTCTACATGTGTTCTTAAGGAATAATCTAATTGAGTACTTAAACAATTAAAGAATTTGATGGAGTAAACAGGAAAAACATTTCTACTGTCTAGAAAGACTAAAAAGGCATTTTATTGTCATGTGTACCAATTAAGGTACAGTGATATGCAAATTACCATACACCCATACTAAAAAAGAGCAACAAGACACACAACTACATAAAAGTTAACATAAACATCCACCACAGCGGATTCCCCACATTCCTCACTGTGATGGAGGGCAATAAAATCCAATCTTCTTCCTCTTTATTCTCCTCTTATTGGGGCAGTCGAACCATCCGTCGGGGTGATCGAAGCTCCCACAGCCGGCGGTCGAACCCCCTGCTTTGGGGCGGTCGAAGCTCCCGCAATGGGACGGTCGACGCTCCCACGTCGGGGTGATTGAAGCTCCCACAGCTGGCGGTCGAAGCTCCCGCAACAGGACGGTCGTCGCTCCCACATCAGGGTGGTCGAAGCTACTGTGGCTTGGAGCTCCAGAAGTCGGTCTCTAATCAGAGACCGCGAGCTCCACGATGTTAAAGTCCGCAGGCTCCGCGGTTGGAGCTCAGAGGTCGATCCCTGGCAAAGGAATCGCAAGCTCCGCAATGGTAAGTCCGTAGGCTCCTTGATGTTTGGCCGCAGCATGGATGGAGATACGATACGGAAAAAAATTGCATCTCCGTCGAGGTAGGAGATTTTGTTTTTGTTTCCCCCAACCCCCACGCAAAACAAGCTATAGAGCACAAAAACATACATTTAACACATACTATTAAAACAACAAAGAAGGAAGGGACAGACGGACTTGGCGCGGCAACCATTGCCAAATTTGTTAAATTATAACTGAGCTGTTCAGGGTGAAAATAAGTTTTTCAAGTGTTGCCCAACTGATAAACTCTTACCATTCCCTAACCCTGGTTCCACCATTTCCCCCACCACCACACCCCCTCCTCCAATTTGTATTTCACTCCCCCATCAGACTCCACAGACTTCTTCACTTATCACCTCCAGCCTTCCTTCAACTATCTCTGACTCATCTGCCAATTCACCTCTCCTCATCAGAATCCACCTACCACTAGCTAGTTCATGCCCCACCCCTTCTCCTTCTCTCCCTCTACTGGATATAGAAACATAGAAACATAGTAAATAGGTGTAGGAGTAGGCCATTCGGCCCTTCGAGCCTGCACCGCCATTCAACATGATCATGGCTGATCATCCAACTCAGTATCCTGTACCTGCCTTCTCTCCATACCCCCTGGTCCCTTTAGCCACAAGGGCCACATCTAACCCCCTCTTAAATACAGTCAATGAACTGGCCTCAACTACCTTCTGTGGCAGAGAATTCCAGAGATTCACCACTCTCTGTGTGAAAAATGTTTTTCTCATCTCGATCCTAAAAGATTTCCCCTTTATCCTTAAACTATGACCCCTTGTTCTGGACTTCCCCAACATCGGGAACAATCTTCCTGCATCTAGCCTGTCCAACCCTTAAGAATTTTGTAAGTTTCTATAAGACCCCCCCTCAGTCTTCTAAATTCTAGCGAGTACAAGCCGAGTCTATCCAGTCTTTCTTCATATGAAAGTCCTGACATCCCTGGAATCAGCCTGGTGAACCTTTTCTGTACTCCCACTATGGCAAGAATGCCTTTCCTCCCCTATTTCATTATTACTCCCCTACTTCATTATTCTAAAAAAGAGTCGCGTCCAAATTGTCATCTGTGCATCTTCCCCCCCAGATTCTGCCTGAACCGCCAAGTTCCTCCAGCAGTTTGTTTTTTATTCAAGATTTCAGCATCTGCAGTGTCTTGTGTCTCAATCAATTCTTTGTAATGGGAAGAATGGAAATCTTGAAGACTATTTCCCCAAATTTGTTAAGGGTATGCCAACTGAAAATTTACAGACTGTGATTTTTTTTTTAATGTAATGTAAACAAAGTATAACAGCATGCAAGCTATGGTGAGGAGATCAAGTTGATAATGTACCACATTCCCTTCCTTTCTCCACCATTTCTGTCGGCCCCAAAAAAAGGCTGCCAGGAGATGTGTGTCAGACATGACCTCCTCCATTCATTTTTTGATGGCAGATCGTAAGGATTCATGTCCCCCAGAAGGCTTGGATTATTTAACCTGGGCTTTAGAGTTATCTTCAATAAATGGATAAATGGACTAAGTAAAAAGCATAACAAATGATTTAACTCCATGGTTCAAATTCCTGACCTACATATGAAGCGATTGCCATAGGACAATAGCAAATATTCCGTAGGGATATGCTGGAATTGGCTGTCATTTTAATCATGTATCATGCCAGCTCTCAAGGTCTAAACACACGTGGACTAGCCATTGACATTTGTGGAGCTGTTTTCTAACATTAGAGCAGCTTTCTAACATACGATGGAGATGCGATTTCTTTCCGTATCATATCTCCGTCCTCACTGCGGCCTAACATCGTGGAGTTGGCGGCCTTTCTTGGAGACCAAGGAGCATTCCAAACCGCGGGAGTCTGCAGGACTTTAATATCGCGGAGCTTGCGATCCCTTTGCCGGGGATCGAAGCTCCAACCACGGGGCTTGTGGACTTTAACATCGTGAAGTCTCTGGTAATAAGAGGCCAACTCGGGAGCTCTATGCCGCGGAGAGAGTTTCAACCGCCCTGACAAGGGAGTTTTGATTACCCCAACGGGGGCTTCGATCATCGGACGCGGGGGCTTTGATCAACCAGACTGCAGATGATTTGACTGCCCTGCCCGCGGGAGAACAAAGAAGAAGAAGATTGAACTTTATTGCCTTCCATCACAGTGAGGAATGTGGAATCCACTGTGATGGATGTTTGTTAACTATTATGTGGTTGTTTGTCTTGTTGCTTTTCACTTAGTATGGCTGTATGATAACTCAAATTCCACATCATTGGTACATTTGACAATAAACTGATCTTGAAACCTTGAAATAATGATGAAATAAAGACTTCTTATATCCAACGAGGTAGAAATGGAATAAATTATTAAAGTCCTTTTCCATTCAGGCAGCCTCTTGCGAGATTGATTCAGGACGCAACTAAATTCATGGACATCCCCTTGAGGAAAAATTACTATCAGGCTTTATATTCAGTCTGAAGAAGGGTTTCGGCCCGAAACGTCGCCTATTTCCTTCGCTCCATAGATGCTGCTGCACCCGCTGAGTTTCTCCAGCATTTTTGTGTACCTTCGATCATCCAGCATCTGCAGTTCCTTCTTGAACACTTTATATTCAAACCTCCTTCTTTAAGTCCATTTTCCATGTATTACTGTCTGCTCGGGGAGATGTTGGACTAAATCCAGGAACTAAAGCAATAACAGCTGGTCTTAATTATACTAATACAGAAAAGCCATACCAGCACATGGTTAGCTTACTTTGGCTCCATACATTACTCAATAGGATCTGTTCTTTATTTTTTCATGCTGAAGTACAGTTTTGTGATGCACTGAAGCATTTGTGTTTGTTTAGGTACAATAATGGAGTTGCATGGACTGTAATAACGGCACAATAGCTATGAAGACATCTCATTTATTTTTTTAAAAATCAATGTGACAAGCGCCTTGAGGATGCAGTTGGCAGTCACTTAGGTAAACAGAATGAAAATGGGTGCCTTCAAGGAACTCAGAAAGATGTTCAAGTGAAATGAACCATATCTGTCTCAACTGTTAGCTATTCCTCTGAAATAACTATTTTATGTTATTGCGTTGTGGAAATGCATTTCAGAGTTATTCTTTTCTATCTCATCTATTCTAATTCTCATCTCTTAATGTACATGCCCTAGAAATTCAGTTTGCCCACAGCATTTGAGTGGGTTTAGTAGTATTGGGAATATTTGTCTCCTTTGCTGATGAGTACATTAATGAAAAGACTACAGCCACTTCACATGTTTCACCAGCTATTAAGGATCAGCAGTAATCTGCTAGAATTATCAAAGGTCAATTAAACAAATTATTGATATATATAATGCTAAAATATCACACAGTTACAATTTTTAAATTGCATTTCCCCAAAAATTGTTGATATTTCTTCCAAGATAAAGTTGGCAGAAGTACTACTTGATCATTGTAAATGTGTTGCCTGAAACATACCCCATTATAATGATTTATGAAGCAGAAGGAGGGGTCAGAGGAATTCCCAGTGGCAGCAGTACCCAGACATATCTTTGCTCTCACTGACAGGAAAAGCTCAAGGCTTTTTAGACCTGAACCAAATATATTCACAAATGCAAAGCATCTAACAGCAACATATTTTTCAGTATGTACAGCAAATTAGACCTATAGAGCGAGGAAACAGGTCCCATCTGTATTAGTTCCACCTGCCTGAATTTGGCCCATATCCTCGAACCCTGTCCGATCCATGTACCTAAATGTTTCTTAAACGTTGCGATGGTACCTGCCTCAGATATCTCCTCCGACAGCTCGTTCCATACACCCACCACCCTTTGTGTGCAAATGTTACCTCTCAGGTTCTTTTTAAATCTTTCCAATTCTGTCAAGTTACACTCTGCACATTAATGACAATCAATCAATGTACTATAACTGTACATAGATAAGTAACAATAAATTTGAGATACCTTGGTTTCAAAGTGCATCGCACATGGTCGATCGCTGTTGAATAAAAAAATAAATACCCCGTGTTCCTTAATTGGTGGTAAGGATGGAAATTTCTCCCGTTCTTTTACTTAATTCCGTAAAGGTGGTGCCTCATGTTGAGTTACGATTCAGTGGCAGATGGTGTTTAACCTGAGCATGTGTGAGATGCTGCACTTTAGGTGGTCAAATGTTTACAGTGTAAGGTTAATGGCAAGGCCGTTGACAATTTAGATATACAGAGGAATTTTGGGTCCAAGTCGATAGCTCCCTGCAACAAGTAGTAGGCAGAATGGTAAAGGTATGCTTGCTTTCATCGATCAAGGCATTGAGTATAAGAGTCAGCTGTCATGTTGCAGCTTTATAAAACTTTGATTAGGCCGCATGAGGAGTATTGAGCACTGTTTAGGTTATCCTATTACAGGAAGATATGAAGGCTTTGATGAGGGTGCAGAAACTGTTTACTAGAAGTTGCCTGGATTAGTGGGTATGAACTATGAGAGGTTTGACAAATTTGGATTATTTTCGCTGGAGTGTCAGAGGTAGAGTAAGAAAATGGTGGGTGCCTGGAACAGGATACCAGTGGTAGAAGCATGTATAATAGAGGTGTTTAAGTGGCTTTTGGATCAGCACATGGATATGAGGTAATGGAGGGAAATGGATCACGTGCAGGAAGATGATCCGTCATGTTCAGCAAAGGTATTGTGGGCTGAAAGGCCTTTTTCCTGCGCTGCACTGTTCTATGTTCTATATTCCAATATTTACTAAAAAAGCGTCAATTCCAACATATAGAAACACTGGATGATATATCAGCATAAGCAGCAAGATTTTCCATGAACTATTTCAACATTTAAGTAGACACGTCCCCATAACCTTTAACCACTTTTCTAATCCCATTTCCTTTCTCCATGTCCTAAGAATATACTTTGTATATTTTTGACTGGCTTTTTCAGGAATCTATGTGTTTATTAACATGTGGGAAAAATATTTCAGTTAATAGTCTCATTTAAAATCTACACTAAATGTTATCTTTTTAGTACTGTTTGCATTACAACTTAAATAGTCTGGTTACATCAATATTATGCATTCTTCTAAATATTTATCAAAATTTCTCCTCTTCCCTGCATTCCTGAACCAAATTCTAAGCTAGGATGTCTGAGATACCCGTTTGTAACTCATCCATTGGCCTGTAATTTAAGTGAATCTTAGCAATCAGTATCATCCTCCTCGTTAAAAGTGGAGTCATTAAAAGCCAAGACCACACTCACCATTATCTGCACAATATACGTATGGTCTGAGCAAAAATTGTTGGATAGTCATAACAACCAAGTAACATTCTCAATGTCCTAACCAAGCATGCCAAAGCTAATTACAATGTATTTACTGGTGTCTGGTTGAGACACCAACAAAAGCAAATATAATACAGTCTATTTTGCTCAGCTTGTCGCTGTGTAAATCTACTGAGCATTCCACAATGAGAAATACTAACCATTACATGGTAGATTTCACAAGCATAAGAATTCACCTGTCGAGGAACAATATGGTAGTTGTCACTGACATACTATAAAATATTTTTGAACATAGAACAGTATTGCACAGGAACAGAACTGAAAGCTTACAATCTCTGTGCCGACCATGGTGATAATATAAAATGCAGATCTGCTTGTACATGCTCTATATCTCTCCATTCCATGTCTGCTCAAGTTTAAATGCATCTTAAACACTTGGTATCTATTTCCTCCACCTCCACTAGCAGCATCCCACAGACAACCACTTTGTATAAAAAAAACTTGTTTTGTAAATTTCATTTAAACTTTGGCCCTCTCAACTTAAAGCTAAGTCCCCTAGTATTTAACGTTTTAAGCCTGTAAAAACATTTCCGATATCTACCCTTGATCCAAAATAAATCAAATTTTAGTTACTTTGATGATCAGGAACAATTCACAGGTTGATTTCAAATCAACTGTGCATGCAAATAAACTAACTGGACCCTACTTAAAAAGAGTTATATATTTCTATTAGTGTTGCAATCTCTATAATACTAAAGTATTTATCTTGTTTGTGGCCGTGTGTGTGTGTGTGTGTGTGTGTGTGTGTGTGTGTGTGTGTGTGTGTGTGTGTGTGTGTGTGTGTGTGTGTGTGTGTGTGTGTGTGTGTGTGTGTGTGTGTGTGTGTGTGTGTGTGTGTGTGTGTGTATATATATCTGTTAATTTTCCTATTTTCTTCCAAACGTTTGGCACAGCCTTCCCATTTTCATACATCCTCCCTCTCTACACTTCCTCCACCCCCCTCCCTCTCTATCCCATTCCCCCTCCCTCTCTACCCCTTCCCCTCTCACTACCCCCCTCCCTGTCTGCCCCTCGCCTTTTCTACCCCCTTCCTCTCTACCACCCCTCCCTCTCTACCCCCCTCGCTCTCTAGGGATTGAAGAGGGAGGGTGAAGAGGAGGAGGGAGCGCTGGGGGATGAGGAGGAATGAGCCACGCCTGCCTGTTGGGGGGCTATGCGTGAGCGGTGCAATATTGCATTGGGGGAATGGCTTGTGTTGGGGGAACTGGTGAGTGGTGGAATCTTGTGTTGGGGGAACAGACCCATTGGGTCTGCACTTGGTCTAGTTTCAAATAAAATTAAAACTTATGACCAAAAGGCTATTAAATTTCCATTTCACATTATCTGTTTTGTGGCTGTATTCTTTGCTCTGTCTTACAAGGTTATAGATTCACAAGATGATGACAACTAATCCCAATGATAGACCATTAAGCCTGCTTCACTATTCATTAAGATTATGGTTGAACATTTACCTGAGCATCACTTCCCTGCATTGATAAAGAATGCTTTAATTTGCTTAATTTTTGAAAGAAATTCAATCACTTATTTGGACATACTCCGCAACGATCCCAAGAAGCTTCTTCAAAAGATTCATTTATCTTCGGGCATAGAAAGTTCTTTTCACCTTGAATTCCAGTCAGGTGAAAGATGAACTCTGCATGAACCTGCAAGTCCTGTTAGATTTTGTGAGATTACGTTTCATTTCAGTGTGGCGGCGCCTTGTGGCAGCGGGTCGACTGCAGTCCCTATGTCCTTTTCTTTCTTTTTGTCCCATTAGGTGTATGTTTTTGATTTTATTTTTAGCTGTGTATATGTGGGGGGGGTGACCTTTTAATCTCTTCCCTGAACGGGGACGCAACATTTTCCCTGTCGTGCCTCCGTTGTCGTTGGGGCCTAACAACTGTGGAGCTGGCTGATTTCGGAGGCTGTGATGGCGCTGCGGCTGCACCCGACTACGGAGCTTCAGAGGCTCCGGCCGCAGGCCCTGTGGACAGTAACATTGGGAGCTCGCAGGTCCCTGATAGGAGACCGCTTTTCGGAGCTTCCGCAACGGCAACTTCTCCCGACCAAATCGCGGGATTAAAATTGACCCGGAGCGGGGCTTTACATCACCCGGTGCGGCTTAAACGGCTGCGGGATTTACCATCGCCTGCCGGGGGCTTTAACATCAAGACCCGGAGCCGGGCCTTACATCACCCGGCGCGGCTTAAATGGCCGCGGGACTTACCATCACCCGCCGGAGGCTCTAACATCAAGAACCTCGATCACCTCGACACAGCAGTTTGACTGCTTGACCACGGGAGAAGAACAAAGAATACTACCTTCCATCACAGTGAGGAGGTGTTTGGAGATTCACTGTGATGGATGTTTGTGTAAATTGTGCTAATTGTGTGTGTTTTTTTTTATGTTATGACTGCAGGAACGAAATTACGTCATACATCCTTGTATGTTTGAATGACAATAAATAGCATTCTATTCCATTCTATTCAATATCCAAAATTCAAGAGAGGCCCAATCTGCGTAATCTACATCAGAAGAATGACCCTACAGTTCAGTAAAAAAAGAGCCTTGTTGCATTTTCCTATCACAGGATGTTGAGCCATAGAAAGAGCCAAGCCCTGAGCAAGAGAGAAAGGTTGGACAGGCTAGGACCTTAATGGAGCACAGGGGAATGAGGGCTGACATTGCATTATATCTATTGTCTATTGTCTATTGTCTATTATATCAAAACATGAAGGGCATAGATAGGATGAATGCACCCAGTGTAGGGATTTTAGTCTATTTCCCAGGTTAAGGAATTAAGAAATAGAGGACATAGATTTAAAGTGAGATGGGAATGGGGTTAATAGGGACCTGAGGATCAAATTGTTTTACACAGAGGATGGTGCGTAAATGGAACGAGCTGCCAGAGAAAGTAGTTGAGGCAAGTACAATGGGGCCAAATGCAGGCATAAGCATTGATGGGGCATCTTGGTTGGCATGGACATGTTGAACCGAAAAGCCTGTTTCTGTGCTACTTCAGTCTGCAACACCAAGTTTATCATTTTTAGGTTGGGAAACTAGAACTGTATATAATATTCCATCTGGGGTCTCCATACTACAACGAGGGTTGATGAAGATACATTTTACCAGCTGAGAACGAACGGGTACAGTATAAATGAAGGGCCAACAGCTCAGTTATGTGATAAAAATAAATGTTCTTTGTGCAAGAACAATGAACATTTGAAGTGTTCTTCTCAGGAAATCTGATGGGGACCCAAATATTTAAGTGTATTTAGTCAGAACACTACATAGTCCACTTCACTGATTGGAATACATAAGGTAGGATGCTACTTCAGTCCATTTCTGCCTCAGGCAGATGTAAAATATCCCACGATACAATTAGAAGCATAGGGGAATTCTGGTCAAAGCCAAGTATTGTCTTTCAACCAAGTACTGGCTCTTTATATAATTGCTAACATCAGCTCTAGTTTGCATGCATTGGCTGCCAGTTTTCTTACATTACATCAAGGAACTTGCAGAAGTTCCCTGAACTTAGCCAAATACTTATTTAGAAAAACAAAATATATTCTCATGTTACAATGGAATAGTATGTGAAATATAGCAATTATTCGAAGATCTGGATTATGGACCTGGGGAATATGTTTGAATTTCAGCTCAGTGTTTCAATAAATTTGGAATTTAAGGCTGCTAACAGTAATTGTGACCATACTGTAACTCACTGAATTGTTATCGGAGTCCATAAGCAATAAAGCTATCAACATGAGGGAAAGTGGGGGGTGGGGGAGCAATGTTGGGAAGTTGGGGAAAGGTGGAGGGAAGACAATACCTCCTTTCAGCTGAAGCCCTTTTTCAAAAAAAAATCTGTCCATTTGCTCCTGGGATAATTTAACAAAGCTATTTTACTTCGGAGTCACGGAGTCACGTTCCCTTAGCGGCAGAATTTGAAAGCCGGGAACAGCAGGTAAGGAGACTCTATGTTCCTTCTACTTACCTTACAGGTGGAGACATGGACCAGATCCACGAAGGCTGCGAAAAAGCTGGCGGGGGAGAACCGCAGAGTTGCGGGCAGCCGGCAGCAGCAGCCAACGGCACGCCAATCTCCCGAAATGGGAACAGCTGTGCCCGACTTCACTCCCGCACCGGCCACGGCCGGGCGGTAGAGCAAAGCAAAAAACGAACAGAGTCGTTGACTCTGATTATCCGGTAGGCGGCGCGACTCTGGTCAGCAGCGGCCTCTGCAGCCCGTCCGCGTTTTTATTATTTTCTGTCTATGTTTCTATGTAGTTTTTGTTATTTTATGTTGGGGTGTGTGTGTGGGGGGGTGGGAGGGAGGGGGTAACTTTTAAATCTCTCCCTGCACGGGAGACCCGACCTTTTCTTGTCGGTCTCCGTTGTCGTTGGGGCTGCAATGAGGTGCAGCCTCCAACAGAAGAAGACCGGGGACTCTGGTGCTGACGACTCACCGTCACCGTCGTGGAGCTGGCCGAGTCCGGAGCGGGTGGAGCTGTGGTGGAGCGCTGCTGCTGCTGCGGCCCGACCTCCGGAGATTAGGAGGCTGCTACTGCGGGTCTGCGGACGGCGGCACCGAGAGCCCGCGGGTCCCTGGAGGGAGACCGCCTTTCAGGGCCCCTGCAACGGCGACTTCTCCCGCCCGAGTTGCGGGGTCAAAGAGCTCCTGGAGCTAACATCACCGCCCCGCGCGGCTTGGAATAGCCGCGGGACTCTGCGAGCGCACGCCAGGGGCTCTAACACCAAGACCCGGTGTGCGATCTTGCACCACCTGGCGTGGCTTTAATGGCTTTACTCTACAACTCACAATACGAGTTAAAGCATATTAGGAAAAGTGCTATCCAACCGGCTTTAGAACCCAAATTTGCACTACTACGGCCAAAAACATCACCCCTACGCACCCACCAGTCGGCCAAGACAAACTGGAGAAAGCGCAAAAACCAGGAACACCCAACATCGGTCTTTTTTAGGCCATGGCCCAGACCAACCTTCCTGGAAAATGCGCAAGCCCTCAACACCAACCCAGCTACAGACCCAGACAACGGCACCTCAACGTCCACAGAGGATGCCGAAGAATTAACACACCTACCACTGGTAACCATGGAGGTAGGTGGGTCTGGTTTCTTAAGAATTAATGGGAGCATGGAAGTTGGTGGGAGATTACAATATTATTTGGATGCATGGAATAAGTTAACTACCGACACTTATATTCTAAGCAGTATCCAGGGTTATATCATAGAATTTATACAAAAACATAACCCTCCAGTTCAGCATGTACCGAACCGAATGTCTGTGCTCACAGGCATAGAAAAATCTAAAGCACATGCTGAATTACACGGCTATATAAAAAAGGAGTAATTGAGAAAACCCAACACGAATCACAGGAATTCGTGTCCAACATCTTTATAAAAAACAAGAAAGATGGTGGTTGCCGCATCATCATCAATTTGATTACTTTGAATACCTTTGTGCAATATATTTATTTCAAGATGAAAACCTTTGTTACTGCTAAGCAATTGATTTCCGAAGGCTACTACATGGCAAGCATCGATTTAAAAGATGCTTACTATACAGTACCCACAAGAGGTGACCACAGATGTTATTTAAAATTCAACTGGATGGGTCAGCACTGGAAATACAGGCCACTACCTAATGGGCTAACATCAGCCCCAAGGCTGTTCACAAAAATTTTGAACCTAGCCCTAGCGTTACTGCAGAAACAAAAACACATGGTAATGGCAAATCTAGATGACATACTTATTGTTGGCAAAACTTTGGAATTGGCTAAACAAGCGGTAACAGCCACAAAACAATTGTTTGAAAAACTGGGGTTTATCATCCATCCAGTTAAGTCTAAATTAACGCCTTCAACAAAAATGGATTATGTGGGGTTCACCATTAACTCAGTTCTCATGTCAGTGACTTTGCTGAAAGAAAAGGTTACAGCCTTAATAGAGGCTTGTAGCGAAATCATTGACATCACCAAACCATCCATTAGACTGGCAGCTAGAATAATTGGGAAGATAGTGGCTGCATTTCCAGCCACACAATTCGGACCTTTACACTATCGAAATTTACAGAGATTAAAAATAAGAGCAGTCAAAATTAATGGTGGACATTTTGACAGACCAATGAAGCTACCAACAGAGGCCATAATGGAACTAAAATGGTGGGAACATAACATCAGGTATTGTTCAAATCCAATAATTATCAGCAACCCGTCTATGGTACTACAAACTGATGCCAGTGCACTTGGTTGGGGTGCTACCAATTCCATCTCCAGCGGTGGAGGGAGATGGAATGCACAGGAGGCAGCATTATTACAAACACTGGGCATAAACTACCTGGAAATGTTAAGTGCATTCCATGGCCTTAAGTCATATTTTCTGGGTTAAATCACCAGCATGTTAGACTACAAATTGACAACACCACCGTGGTAGCATATATCAACCATATGGGTGGAAACAAATCGACATCATGTGACAATCTGGCCAACACAATTTGGCAATGGTGTATCCAGAGAGATATTTGGATATCAGCAACCTACTTACCAGATAAACTAAATTTAGTGGCAGACACCAGGTCACGCAAATTCAATGAAAACACTGAATGGATGTTGGATAAAAATGTATTTTCTGAAATTACAGCATGGTATGGAACACCAGATATCGATCTTTTTTGCATCCAGGCTCAATCACCAGTTATCAAATTATGTTTCATGGGAACCAGACCTGGGGCAGCAGCAACAGATGCATTTTCGCTGCATTGGGGGAAATTGTTTATTTATGCATTCCCTTCTTTCTGCCTCATCAATCGGGTATTAAGGAAAATACAACAAGACTTTAATCAGCTACAAACATCCACTCAAAACAGTGACAGTCCAGACCATCTCTAGATGGCTAAAACAGGTCCTAATAAGGCTGGAGTAGACACTAGCATTTTAAATCTCACTCCACCTGGGCTGCCGCTACATCGGCAGCTATGAAGTTGGATGTTCCTATGGACCAAATCCTCAAGACAGCAGGATGGTCAACGGAGAAAACTTTTCCAATGATTTTATAACAAACCAGTCATTAAACCTGGAACATTTGCAGAAACAATTTTAAGTTCTGCAATATAATTAACTCCATAAATAGGGGCTATAATTTGGTGTTAATATATTTATCGTTGGGTTTTCAATATCGTATTGATGTCTAATGATGTTAACACTATTCTCCCCATAATCAAGGCAGATGTGATGCATGGACTCGTTTCCACGGCATGAAATCACAGAGCTTTAAAATCTTCACGTAGTCACTCAAGTGACTCCGAAGTAAAATAGTAAGATTAAACAAGAACTTACCAGTTTGAAGTTTGATCGTTATTTTATGAGGAGTAACGTTGAGGGATTACGTGCCCCCCGCTCCCACCCTTGATCATATACTCAACTGGTATCTCTTCTCTAATCTTACTATGTTTAGTCATTACCATTATCTGTGATTTCACACATCTGCTTTGAAGAATGACACACATGCGTCCTGGCGGGGTTCTTCACGTAATCCCTCAACGTTAGTCCTCATAAAATAACGATCAAACTTCAAACTGGTAAGTTCTCATTTAATCTTACTAGTTATTCTGAGTGAATTATATATTTTGTTCCTAGTATTTCACAGTAAAACGTAAACTTACCAAAGGGGAGCCAGAATTATTGTTGTGCATTTCTGAATTACCTACTGTCAATCTATGCTACTTCCCTGTGAAAATGGCCAAAATTGAAAAAGCTGCATGTTTAATTATATTTGCAAACTTAAAACAACAGTTTTGTGTCTAATTCACAGCCTACATATTTCACCATATAACCATATAACAATTACAGCACGGAAACAGGCTATCTCGGCCCTACAAGTCCATGCCGAACAAATTTTTTCCCCTTAGTCCCACCTGCCTGCATTCGTACCATAACCCTCCATTCCCTTCTCATCCATATGCCTATCCAATTTATTTTTAAATGATACTAATGAACCTGCCTCCACCACTTCCACTGGGAGCTCATTCCACACCGCCACCACTCTCTGCGTAAAGAAGTTCCCCCTCATATTACCCCTAAACTTCTGTCCCTTAATTCTGAAGTCATGTCCTCTTGTTTGAATCTTCCCTATTCTCAAAGGGAAAAGCTTGTCCACATCAACTCTGTCTATCCCTCTCATCATTTTAAAGACCTCTATCAGGTCCCCCCTTAACCTTCTGCGCTCCAGAGAATAAAGACCTAACTTATTCAACCTATCTCTGTAACTTAGTTGTTGAAACCCAGGCAACATTCTAGTAAATCTCCTCTGTACTCTCTCTATTTTGTTGACATCCTTCCTATAATTGGGCGACCAAAATTGTACACCATACTCCAGATTTGGTCTCACCAATGCCTTGTACAATTTTAACATTACATCCCAGCTTCTATACTCAATGCTCTGATTTATAAAGGCTAGCATACCTAAAGCTTTCTTTACCACCCTATCTATATGAGATTCCACCTTCAAGGAACTATGCACGGTTATACCCAGATCCCTCTGTTCAACTGTATTCTTCAATTCCCTACCATTGACCATGTACGTCCTATTTTGATTTGTCCTGCCAAGGTGTAGCACCTCACATTTATCAGCATTAAACTCCATCTGCCATCTTTCAGCCCATTTTTCCAAATGGTCTAAATCACTCTGTAGACTTTGGAAATCCTCTTCATTATCCACAACACCCCCATATCTTGGTATCATCTGCATACTTACTAATCCAATTTACCACACCTTCATCCAGATCATTGATGTACATGACAAACAAGAAAGGACCCAACACAGATCCCTGAGGCACCCCACTAGTCACCTGCCTCCAACCCGATAAACAGCCATCCACCATTACTCTCTGGCTTCTCCCATTCAGCCACTGTTGAATCCATCTTGCTATTCCTGCATTTATACCCAACAGTTGAACCTTCTTAACCAACCTTCCATGAGGAACCTTGTCAAAGGCCTTACTAAAGTCCATATAGACAACATCCACTGCTTTACCCTCGTCAATTTCCCTGGTAACCTCTTCAAAAAATTCAAGACGATTAGTCAAACATGACCTTCCAGGCACAAATCCATGTTGACTGTTCCTAATCAGACCCTGTTTATCTAGATGCTTATATATATTGTCTCTAAGTATCTTTTCCATTAATTTGCCCACCACTGAAGTCAAACTAACAGGTCTATAATTGCTAAGTTTACTCTTAGAACCCTTTTTAAACAATGGAACAACATGCGCAGTACGCCAATCCTCGGGGACTATTCCCGTTTCTAATGACATTTGAAATATTTCTGTCATAGCCCCGGCTATTTCTACACTAACTTCCCTCAATGTCCTAGGGAATATCCTGTCAGGACCTGGAGACTTATCCACTTTTATATTTTTCAAAAGTGTCAGTACTTCTTTTACTTTGAACCTCATAGTATCCATAGCTACTCTACTAGTTTCCCTTACCTCACATAATTCAATATCCTTCTCCTTGGTGAATACCGAAGAAAAAAAAAATTGTTCAATATCTCCCCCATCTCTTTTGGCTCTGCAGATAGCTGTCCACTCTGTCTCTCCAATGGTCCAATTTTATCCCTCGTTATCCTTTTGCTATTAATATAGCTTTAGAAACCCTTTAGATTGACTTTCACCTTACTTGCCAAAGCAACCTCATATCTTCTTTTAGCTTTTCTAATTTCTTTCTTAAGATTCTTTTTACATTCTCTATACTCCTCAAGCACCTCATTTACTTCATGCTGCCTATAATTATTGTAGATCTCCCTCTTTTTCCGAACAAGATGACCAATTTCCCTTGAAAACCAGGGCTCTTTCCAATTTTTACTGTTTCCTTTCAACCGAACAGGAACATAAAGATTCTGTACTATTAAAATTTCCCCTTTAAATGTCCTCCATTTCTCTTCTACATCTTTCCCATAAAACAAAATGTCCCAGTTCACTCCTTTTAAATCATCTCGCATCGCATCAAAGTTAGCCTTTCTCCAATCAAAAATCTCAACCCTAGGTCCAGTTCTGACACTCTCCATAGTTATATTGAAACTAATGGTATTGTGATCACTGGACCCGAAGTGCTCCCCAACGCATACCTCCGCCACCTGTCCAGTCTCATTTCCTAACAGGAGGTCCAACACTGCCCCTCCTCTAGTAGGTACCTCTATGTATTGCTGCAAAAAACTATCCTGCACACATTTTACAAACTCCAACCCATCCAGCCCATTTACAGAATGTGTTTCCCAGTCTATGTGTGGAAAGTTGAAATCTCCCACAATCACTACCTTGTGCTTACTACTAATCTCTGCTATCTCCTTACATATTTGCTCTTCCAATTCTCGTTCCCCGTTTGGCGGTCTATAATACACCCCTATAAGTGTTGCTACACCTTTCCCACTTCTCAATTCCACCCAAATAGCCTCCCTAGATGAGCCCTCCAATCTATCCTGCCAAAGCACTGCTGTAATATCTTCCCTGACTAGCAATGCAACACCTCCACCTCTTGCCCCTCCAATTCTATCACACCTGAAGCAACGAAATCCTGGAATATTTAGTTTCCAATCACAGCCCTCCTGCAACCACGTTTCACTGATCGCCACAACATCATACTTCCAGGTGTCTATCCAGACTCTAAGCTCATCCACCTTTCTTACAATGCTCCTAGCATTAAAATATGCACATTTAAGAAAACCCCCGTCTCTTATTCTCTGTTTATTTCCTTTTTTTTCTTTCTCCTCTTGTGTCCGAGTGCTTCCCATTTCTGCTTCCTGCCTCCCATTCTGTCTACTACCTTTCGCTATTTGAGTCCCTCGCCCCAACCATTCTAGTTTAAAGTCTCCCCAGCTGCCTTTGCAAATTTCCCCGCTAGGATATTGGTCCCCCTCGGGTTCAAGTGCAACCCATCCTTTCTGTACAGGTCCCACCTTCCCCAAAAGAAGTCCCAATGATCCAGGAACTTGAATCCCTGCCCTCTGCACCAGTCTTTCAGCCACGCATTTATCCTCCACCTCGCTCCATTCCTAGCTCCATATCCTCCACCTCGCTCCATTTCATCATTTTATTTTACAAGAAAATGTAACAAAAGCATAACAGAGACTGCTTCACATGTACAATAACTGGCATATTTTATCAAAAAGAAAGCACAAATCTCTTTTCACATTCTCCTTCTGATTTTCTTTAAAAATCATTTTGATGCAATTTTCTCTGATCAAAGTAAAAATTGATATTACTGGGAGATAAAATCTTCTCACCGCACAGTGATAGAATACAGCATTCAATGACCACTGTGAGTCAAGGTTACTAAAATCTCTTCCTCGAAAGTCTCGGCAACATCCTAACCTTTAAGTGTAAACAGAGCTATTACCTGTATACTGCACACCAACATAACCTTGCTATGTTTTAAAAGTAATCTTCCCTGACATCTCACTGTGATAGCCCAATTGGTGTCAAATTATAAATACGAGGCTACTGCAAATAGGATGGATGGAATTGCAGTAATCACAATTACTACCACGAGCTGAGAATGTGACTTGTTTGCTAAAAATCTTTATTCTGGCTTCTGGTGAGTAAAGAAGATTTTTTAATAATTAAATTCCACAATCCTTCTGAATAGTAATGCCTTGAAATTGAAGTACAAGCCATCAGTTTATGTTGCACACATCACACATGACAGCAGTTCCGTCCATATTTTTGCACCAAAATCCTTTTAGAGTAGGATTCCAATACTCCCACCACCACCTCACTGGGAAATTGGAACAGGCATTTTCTGTTTAAATTCATCTTTGACCATTAGGACTGGTGTAATGGACAGGGATTCAAGTTTCTGGATCATTGGGACTTCTTTTGGGGAAGGTGTGACCTGTACAGAAAGGACGGGTTGCACTTGAACCCGAGGGGGACCAATATCCTGGCGGGGAGATTTGCAAAGGCTACTGGGGAGACTTTAAACTAGAATGGTTGGGGGGAGGGACTCAAATAGAGAAAGCTAGTAGACAGAGTGTGAGGCAGGAGGCAGTGAAGGGAAGCACTTGGACCCAAAATCTAGGGGAGAAAGAAGAAAAAGAAAATAAACAGAGAATAAGAGGCGGTGGGTTTCTTAAATGTGCATATTTTAATGCTAGGAGCATTGTAAGAAAGGTGGATGAGCTCAGAGCCTGGATTGACACTTCGAAGTATGATGTTGTGGCGATCAGTGAAACGTGGTTGCAGGAGGGCTGTGATTGGAAATTAAATATTCCCAGATTTTGTTGCTTCAGGTGTGATAGAATTGGAGGGGCAAGAGGTGGAGGTGTTGCGTTGCTTGTCAGGGAAGGTATTACAGCAGTGCTTTGGCAGGATAGATTGGAGGGCTCGTCTAGGGAGGCTATTTGGGTGTAACTGAGAAGTGGGAAAGGTGTAGCAACACTTGAAGGGGTGTATTATACACCACCAAATGGGGAGCGAGTTTTGGAAGAGCAAATATGTAAGGAGATAGCAGATATTACTAGTAAGCACAAGGTAATGATTGTGGGAGATTTCAATTTTCCACACATAGACTGGGAAACACATTCTGTAAATGGGCTGGATGGTTTGGAGTTTGTAAAATGTGTGCAGGATTGTTTTTTGCAGCAATACATAGAGGTACCTACTAGAGAAGGGGCAGTGCTGGACCTCCTGTTTGGAAATGAGACAGGTCAGGTGGCAGAGGTATGCGTTGGGGAGCACTTCAGGTCCAGTGGTCACAATACCATTAGTTTCAATATAATTATGGAGAGGGTCAGAACTGGACCTAGGGTTGAGATTTTTGATTAGAGAAAGGCTAACTTTGATGAGATGAGAAATGAATTAAAATGAGTGAATTGGGACATTTTTTTTTATGGGAAGGATGGAGAAGAGAAATGGAGGACATTCAAAGGGGACATTTTAAGAGTACAGAATCTTTATGTCCCTGTTCGGTTGAAAGGAAATAGTAAAAATTGGAGGACCCCTGGTTTTCAAGAGAAATTGGACACTTGGTTCGGAAAAAGAAAGATCTACAATAAATATAGGTAGCATGGAGTGAATTAGGTGCTTGAGGAGTATAAGGAATGTAAAAAGAATCTTAAGAAAGAAATTAGAAAAGCTAAAAGAAGATATGAGGTTGCTTTGGCAAGTAAGGTGAAATTAAATCCAAAGGGTTTCTACAGCTATATTAATAGCAAAAGGATAACAAGGGATAAGATTGGTCCATTTGAGAGACAGAGTGGACAGCTATCTGCGGAGCCAAAAGAGATGGGGAATTATTGAACAATTTATTTTCTTCGGTATTCACCAAGGAGAAGGATATTTAATTATGTCAGGTAAGGGAAACAAGTAGAGTAGCTATGGATACTGTAAAGATGTTTAGTCTGACAAACTGTAACCTTTACTAAAGCGTTTATTAAAGCACATGGTACACACGTCCCAGCACTGGCTGCATCCAGCCTACAGGCATACCGGGACCAAAATGGGAGGAAGCAAGGGGAGGATATCATAGTTATACTGATATGATGGGGCGTGTTAATGGTGATGAGGTAGCTACATTATAGGTTGCATGCATAAACCATCTACATCCTTTCCCTTACAATTTAAACAAAGTTACAATAGTAGCAGGTTAATTATACAGGACCTGCGAAGCTAAACAAAGTCTCCGTATCGAGCCGGAGCTTTGACAATCCGACCCGAGCGAGTGCGCACAGCACCCTCACCCTCCCCACCCGAAAGAAGAGGAGTTGGAACGGGAACAGGAACAGGTGGGATGGAAAAGGCAAGCAGGGACCCCAGCTGGAAAGGAGAACTGGGAAGCACAGGTGAACCAGGTGAAACAGAAGGGGTAGAATGAACAGGAGTCGGAAAGAGAGAGGGACTGGCAGGGGGCGAGCGGACCGGAGAGGCGAAACCAGGAAGAGCAGAGGGAGGAAGCCGAGGTACGCGAACCGAGCGTGGCATGCAGCGGGCAGAGGGTAAGTTATTGGAGGGGGTTCAACACGCGATGGAGGTGAATAAGAAACAGCAGGAGGTGGTTTTGGCTCGGTGACCGCCAACAGGTGCTGGCGGCTACGCCGGTAGATAGTCCTCTCATAGTCCACCAAGTATGAACGTGGCGAACTGTCGACCCCAACCACGGTAGCGAGCCGGGAGAAACCCGTAGACGTATGTAAGCGGATGACCTGGCCAGGTAGCAGTGGAGATAGAGGGCGGCAGGACTTGTTGTGCGAGCGGCGCTGGACTTCGTCCTTCTGAGCAATCCGCTGCTGGACGGCAGAAGGCTGTAGGACCCTGGGCACCAAAGACTGCTGGGCGATCGGCATTGGAGGGTGAATGACGCGGGACATGAGCCGTTGGGCAGGGTATCGCATGGTGCTGTCCCTGGAGATATTCCGAAGGTTCAACAGACCCTGGCAGAAATCACCATTCGAGAGATAGGATTGTTCAAGCAGGTGCTTTGCACTGCGCACAGCACGTTCAGCCAGTCCATTGCTCTGTGGGTACTCCGGGCTGCTCGTGTAGTGGTTGAAGTTCCACTTCGCAGCGAAAGCTTTAAACTCAGCACTAGTAAACTGCTGGCCGTTGTCAGTCTGCAACCGAACGGGAGAACCAAACGTGGCGAAGTGTCGACGGAGCTTGCTGATGACCATCTCCGAGGTGATGGCAGGGAGAAGGTCCACCTCGAACCAGCTTGAGTAAGAATCCACTAAAACGAGGTATTGCTTCCCACGCCATTCAAAAATATCGGCAGCCAGCGAGGACCAGGGCATGTCAGGGGCAGGCTGTTGTAGCAGCGGCTGACGCTGCTGATGCGGGGCAAGAGAGTTGCAGTCCGGGCAGGAGGCCACCCTGGCCTTGATGTACTTCGCCATGCCCGGCCAATA
Source organism: Leucoraja erinaceus (assembly GCF_028641065.1). Lineage (NCBI taxonomy): Eukaryota > Metazoa > Chordata > Chondrichthyes > Rajiformes > Rajidae > Leucoraja > Leucoraja erinaceus. Next base: position 131,363,990 of record NC_073377.1, on the reverse strand, counting down.
GTACTGTTCCTGGGCATGCGAGATGGTGGCGTCGGCCCCAGGATGCCCCATGTGGGCAGCATTGAAGTACAGGCCGTACAGTGAGGCAGGGACGACCACTTTGTGGCCCTTGATGATAATGCCATCGATGAGCACCAGCTCATCACGAACCAGGAAGAAGGGGTGAACACCAGCAGGTAAAGAGGTGCGTTTGACAGGCCATCCACGCCTGATGACAGCGGCAAGCTGCTGCAGATCGGGGTCGTCGGCGGTGTGCGCAGCCAGGCATTGGAGCTGCTTGGAAGGGACGAAGTTCACGTTCAGCACCTGTAGGTCATCCTGCTCAAAGGGGTGCTGGTCACATGAGGTCCGGGGGGCCCGTGACAGCGCGTCCGCCACATGCATCTCGGTACCCCTCTTTTAGACGATTTTAAAGTCAAACCGCTGTAGCTGCAGCATCATCCGCTGTAGCCTTGCTGGAGCGATGTGTATAGGCTTGTTTAGGATCGTCACCAGGGGTTGGTGGTCCGTCTCCACAGTGAACCTGTTGCCAAAGAGGAAGTCTTTAAACTTTGAACAAGCGAACACAACTGCCAGCAGCTCCTTCTCTATCTGCGCGTAGTGCTGCTCCGTGTCCGTCATGGTCCTAGAGGCATAGGAGACCGGCTGCAGAGAACCATCATCATGCGGCTGCAGGCAACAGCACCCAGACCAAAACGGGAAGCGTCGCACGTCACCACCACAGGACGATGTAAATCAAAGAACCTCAGAGTGGGTGTGCTGACCAGCTTCTTCTTCAGTAGGTCGAAAGCCTGCTGGTGGTGTGGGAACCAGGACCAAGCAATGTCCTTTTTAGTAAGTTGTCTCAGGGGTGCGCTTAACTCGCTGAGGTCAGGGATGAACTTGCCCAGGTAGTTGATCATGCCCAGGAAGCGCTGTAGACTGGCAACATCCGTGGGGGCAGGCAGTTCGGAGATGGCGCTTGTCTTTTGCAGGTCGGACTTCAACCCGTTGGCCGTGAAAATGTGGCCAACATACGGGACCTCAGGTACCCGGAACCGGCATTTTGACGGGTTCAGCTTGAGATTGATCTGCCGTGCACGGTCCAGGATTCTTCGGAGGTGGCGGTCATGCTCAGCCACATCCCTGCCGTAGACCAGAATGTTGTCCACAATAATCGCACAGGGCAGACCTGCAAACAATTGCTCCATAGAACGCTGGAATACCTCACTAGCGGAGTTGATGCCGAACGGCATCCGCAAGAATTTAAACCTGCCGAAGGGTGTACCGAATGTTGTTAAGTCCGAGGATCGTTTGTCCAGGGGTATTTGCCAAAATGAACTCCTGCATCGAGGACGGAAAACACCGTGGCTTGTCCGACCTGGGCAGCGACGTCTTCAACGGTCCTCATTGGGTAGTGGGGCCGCTTGATCGCCAAGTTCAAGTCCTTGGGGTTGATGCATACCCGTATCTCGTGTTTTCCTTTTTTCATCGTGGCGACCATGGTGGAGACCCACTCGGTGGGCTCGCTGACAGACTCCAGCACTCCCATGTCAACCATATCCTTCAGCATAGCCTCCACCTTGCCCTTCATGGCGAACGACACTCTGTGAGGCGGGCGGATCACAGGCACCACGGAGGGGTCAGTTGCAATTTTATACACCAGCGGCAGCTTCCCCAGCTTGCCGTCAAAAAGGTCCGGATACTCAGATAGCGGATCCATCACAGCTTGTACCTCGTGGACCGTCCGGTCGAAAGATACCAGACCGAGATCCTGGCAGGCCTGGTTGCTCAGTAAAGTGACACAGTCGCAATCCAGAATAAAGAATGACAGGTCACGGGATGATTTCTGCAGCACACAGTGGAAGGTCGCCCTCCCCACAGGTGTTAGCTCCTCTCCCCCATAGGCACGCAAAACAGAGCGATCGGCAGTCAACAGCTCATTATTCCTTATCTGGTGGAAAAGCGATGTTGACATAACGTTGACCTTTGCACCCGTGTCGAGCTTAGCAGAGAATGACTTGTTGTTCACCGTAATGAGCACAGAAGGATTGGGGAGGCGAGATCGGCTGTGAAGGACTGTGTAAACACTTGCCTCTCCCATGGAATATCCGAGCTCAGAGTCGGGGGCAGTGTCGACAGAGGACTGAGAATCGATCTCGCTATCAAGTTGCTGAAGGTTGTTTAGGATTCACCTAGGAACTGATGGCACATTCCCACGGGATCGGCAGGCAGCTGCAAAATGGTTCATTTTTTTGCAGAAATTGCAGGGTTTTACGAGAGCCAGGCACTGGGACTGCACAGGGTGCACATAGTTACAATTAGGACACTTTTGAGACCGCGGGTCCCGAGATGTACGAGCGGGCCGCGTTGGAGGGCGAAAGTTGTCTTGCATACAGCTTGGCCCTGCAACGCCAGTCAGATGGACAGCTCGGCTGTCAGATCCCCTCACCCCATGTGTAGGAGTTACCACTTCGGCGATGCGGCACGCATGCATTGCCTGAGTCAGGGTCAGGTCAGGCCGCTGCAGCAAATCAGCACGTAATTTCTGGTCCAACATGCCAGTAACGAGAATGTCCCTGGTGAGCTGGTCGCGCATAGTCTCAAAACGGCACCGCTGAGCAAGGTAGCGCAGGTCAGCGATGAAACACTCGACAGGTTCATCCGGCTGTTGCTTCCGTGAGAAAAACCGAGCCTGCTCCAATATGCGGTTGGAGGGCAGGTCGCAAATCTCGGCAAACTTGCGCAAAAGACATACCGGGTCATCGGCAGATTCAGCTGGCTCGACGGGCTGGCCGTTGTCATCCAGGACTGCTGGATCGTAGACGAAAGCCTGAGCTCTCTTCATGGCGTCAGGACCTGCCAGGTTTAGCAGGAGGGAGGCTCGGACCGCAGCTGGGTCATTCCTGTGGACAATGTTAACGAAGTGGGTGTAATCCATCACAAAAGTAGCCCATCGCTCCGCAATGTCAGCATCAAAGACAAGGGGAGATGGTTTTCGGCACGAGGAAGCCATTTCAAGGGAAGACCAAACAGGGAACGCAGGGTAACAATGAAAGGAAAACCGGTAAACGGGAGGCGCGAGTTTAACTAGCTGACACCATGTAAAGGTGCTTAGTCTGACACACTGTAACCTTTACTAAAGCGTTTATTAAAGCAAATGGTACACACGTCCCAGCACTGGCTGCATCCAGCCTACAGGCATACCGGGACCAAAATGGGAGGAAGCAAGGGGAGGATATCATAGTTATACTGATATGATGGGGCGTGTTAATGGTGATGAGGTAGCTACATTATAGGTTGCATGCATAAACCATCTACAGATACTATGAGATTCAAAGAAAAAGAAATACTGACACTTTTGAAAAATATAAAAGTGCATAAGTCTCCAGGTCCTGACAGGATATTCCCTAGGACATTGAGGGAAGTTAGTGTAGAAATAGCAGGGGCTATGACAGAAATATTTAAAATGTCATTAGAAACGGGAATAGTGCCCGAGGATTGGCGTACTGCGCATGTTGTTCCATTGTTTAAAAAGGGTTCTAAGAGTAAACCTAGCAATTATAAACCTGTTAGTTTGACTTCAGTGGTGGGCAAATTAATGGAAAAGATACTTAGAGGTAATATATATAAGCATCTGGATAAACAGGGTCTGATTAGGAACAGTCAACATGGATTTGTGCCTGGAAGGTCATGTTTGACTAATCTTCTTGAATTTTTTGAAGAGGTTACTAGGGAAATTGACGAGGGTAAAGCAGTGGATGGTGTCTATATGGACTTTAGTAGGACCTTTGTCAAGGTTCCTCATGGAAGGTTGGTTAAGAAGGTTCAATTGTTGGATATAAATGCGGGAGTAGCAAGATGGATTCAACAGTGGCTGAATGGGAGATGCCAGTGAGGTGGAAGGCTGTTTGTCAGGTTGGAGGCAGGTGACTAGTGGGGTGCCTCAGGGATCTGTGTTGCGTCCACTGTTGTTTGTCATGTACATCAATGATCTGGATGAAGGTGTTGTAAATTGGATTAGTAAGTATGCAGATGATACTAAGATAGGTGGTGTTGTGGATAATGAAGTAGATTTCCAAAGTCTACAGAGAGATTTAGGCCATTTGGAAGAATGGGCTGAAAGGGGGCAGATGGAGTTTAATGCTGATAAGTGTGAGGTGCTACATCTTGGCAGGACAAATCAAAATAGGAAGTACATGGTAAATGGTAGTGAATTGAGGAATGCAATTGAACAGAGGGATCTAGGAATAACTGTGCATAGTTCCCTGAAGGTGGAATCTCATGTAGATAGGGTGATAAAGAAATCTTTTGGTATGCTAGCCTTTATAAATCAGAGCATTGAGTATAGAAGTTGGGATGTAATGTTAAAATTGTACAAGGCATTGGTGAGACCAATTCTGGAGTATGGTGTACAATTTTGGTTGCCCAATTATAGGAAGGATGTCAACAAAATAGAGAGAGTACAGAGGAGATTTATTAAAATGTTGCCTGGGTTTCAGCAACTAAGTTACAGAGAAAGGTTGAATAAGTTAGGTCTTTATTCTCTGGAACGCAGAAGGTTAAGGGAGACTTGATAGAGGTCTTTAAAATGATGAGAGGGATAGACAGAGTTGATGTGGACAAGCTTTTCCCTTTGAGAATAGGGACGATTAAAACAAGAGGACATGACTTCAGAATTAAGGGACAGAAGTTTAGGGGTAACATGAGGGGGAACTTCTTTACTCAGAGAGTGGTAGCTGTGTGGAATGAGCTTCCAGTGGAAGTGGTGGAGGCAGGTTCGATTTTGTCATTTAAAAATAAATTGGATAGGTATATGAATGGGAAAGGAATGGAGGGTTATGGTCTGAGTGCAGGTAGATGGGACTAGGAGAAAATAATTGTTCGGCACGGACTTGTAAGGCCGAGATAGCCTGGTTCCGTGCTCTAATTGTTATATGGTTATATTAAATGGACATGTTAAAATTGTACAAGGCATTGGTGAGGCCAATTCTGGAGTATGATGTACAATTTTACTTCGGAGTCACGTAAGTGACTACGTGAAGAACCCCGCTTACGACGCACGCGTGTCATATCGCTACACGCATTGCAAAGAGTCACACAGGGGGAACGACTTTCCCCAGCGGGAGAATTTGAAAGTCGGGAACAGCAGGTAAGAGACTCTGCGTTCCTTCCACTTACCTTTTAGGTGGAGACAAGGACCGGATCCATGAAGGCTGCGGAACGCTGGCGGGGAAGAACCGTGGAGTGCGGGCAGCCGGCAGCAGCAGCAACGGCACACCAATTTTCCGGAGAGGAAACACCTGTGCCCGACTTCGCTCCCGCACCAGCAAAATTCACTTCTCGGCCGGGCGGGAAGCGAAGCAAAGACGTCCCGTATGCCAGTCTCAAGCGAGTCTGGCTTGGAGCAGTCGCTAGCGGCCAGCGCCGAGGCTGGAGGACAGAGAGCAACCATGAGGGACCAGTGCTGTATGTACCGGGGGTACACAGGAGGGCTGGAGAAGCTCAGCGGGTGTGGAGCGAAGGAAGTGGGGACGTTTCGGGCCGAAACCCTTCTTCAGACTGTAAGTACCGGGGTTGGTCCGAGCGGTACCTACGAGCAGCCGGGAGCGGCCAGTGCTGAGGGCATTTGAGCCTGTCTGACCGGTTGCAAACCAGTGCCGTGAGCACCGGGGTCAGTCCCAGCGGTTTAAGATTACGAGCTGCTGGGAGTGGCCAGTGCTGAGGGCATTGGAGCCGGTTTGACAGGCTGGAAAACGACCGCAGAAGGACCAGTGCCGTGAGCACCGGGATCGGTCCCAGCGGTTTAAGTATAAGATTAACAGCCGGTTTGACCAACTGCGGAACTGCCGCGAGGGACCAGTCCCGGGAACACCGGGGTCGGTCCGAGCGGTTCGAATCTGACATTGGAGCTGGGTTGACCGGCTGCAAACGACCGCGAGGGACCAGTACCGTGAGTACCGAGATAGCCTGGTTCCGTGCTATAATTGTTATATGGTTATATTAAATGGACATGTTAAAATTGTACAAGGCATTGGTGAGGCCAATTTTGGAGTATGATGTACAATTTTGGTTGCCAAATTATAGGAAAGATGTCAACAAAATAGAGAGAGTACAGAGATTTAATAGAATGTTGCCTGTGTTTCAGCAACTAAGTTACAGAGAAAGGTTGAACAAGTTAGGTCTTTATTCTTTGGAGCGCAGAAGGTTAAGGGGGGACTTGATAGAGGTCTTTAAAATGATGAGAGGGATAGACAGAGTTGACGTGGATAAGCTTTTTCCATTGAGAGTAGGGAAGATTCAAACACGAGGACATGATTTGAGAATTAAGGGACAGAAGTTTAGGGGTAACATGAGGGGGAAGTTCTTTACTCAGAAAGTGGTTGCTGTGTGGAATGAGCTTCCAGTGGAAGTGGTGGAGGCAGGTTCGATTTTATCATTTAAAAATAAATTGGATATGTATATGGACGCAAAAGGAATGGAGGGTAATGGTCTGAGTGCAGGTAGATGGGACTAGGTGAGAGTAACTGTTCGGCATGGACTAGAAGGGCCGAGATTACCTGTTTCCATGCTGTAATTGTTATATATGGTTATATGGTTGTTATATGTTATATTACTAAGCAAAATGCCAAATGTTTATCCCTGCTTTAATGAACTATGCACAGCTCAGCGTTCAACACCATCATTCCCTCTAAACTTATCATTCAGTTCAGGGAACTTGGTTCAATGTATTTAGATTGTTGGCAGACTACAATCAGCACAAATTGGCAACAACACTTTCTCCTTGATGACCGTCAGGAAAGGGAAGACCACAAGACAGTCCCCTGCTCTACCCTCACTATATCCATGTCCATGTACTGGTCGGCATTCAACACCTACTTCCTCTCAAAACATATTATCAAACTCAGGAAAATGAGCTAGACACAGCTCCAACACCATCCTTAAATTCACTAACAATTACAACCGTTGTTGGACAAATAACAAGTAGTAGTGAGTCAGCGTGCAGGAGGGAGATTGATAATTTGATTGAATGGTGCTAGAACAACAATCTTGCTCTCAACGTTAGCAAGACAAGTATTAGTTTTTTGGTTTCAGAGACAATGTATGGAAACAGAGTCTGCGCTGATTGATGTTCACGTACACTAGTTCTATCCTACACCTGGGGACAATTTATAGAAGCCAATTAACGTGCAAACCTGCACGTCTTTAGAATGAGGGAGGAAACTGGAGCACCCGGAGAAAACCCACCTGATCACAGGGAGAACATACAAATTCCGTGTAAGCAACACCAATAGTCAGAACCAAACCCAGTCTCTGGCACTGTAAAGCAGCACTACTACCACTGTACCACTGTGCCGTTTGTTTGGTTGTTGACTTCACAAAGTAAAAACCGTGGATCCACAATTCTGTCATCATTAACAACAAAGAGACAATGGCTTCAGGTTCCTAGCCATGCATATCTCTGAACATCTGTGCTGGCCCCAGCCCAATGATGCAATCACAAGGAAAGCTCATATTCTACATCCTTAGGAAATTGAGGAGATTTGGTATGTTGCCGAATACTTTATTGAATTTTAACACAATTTCTGAATGATAAAGTGCATACTGACTGGTTGCGTCACGGTTCAGTAACAAAAGAGGCTGCGGAAGGTGGTAGTCCAACACATTATTGATCTCCTCACCATCAAAGGTATCTGTACAAAGTGCTGCCTCAAGAAAGCAGCTAAAATGATAAAAAGACTTTCACCACCTTGGCCATGCTCTCATCTCATTGCTACATTGTGAAGAGATACAGACACCTGAGAACCATGACCTTGTGGTTCAAGAAGAGTTTCTTCCTGTCAACCATCAGGCTCTTGAAACATACTGTGCAACCCTGCCTCAGCAGCGAGCTACAATGGACCTTTTGGCTGCTCTACATACCTCCGTTATGTTGCCTTGTGTCGCTGATAATTTATTGTATTGTTAATTATTTTATACTGGATTTATCTTTTGTTTTATTGGTTTATTGGGCCTGTAAAGCAGCAGCAAATACGAATTTCATTATTCCCTTGACAATTAAACACTTTTGAGTCTCTTATTCATGCCGCCTTAGTAAAATGGAGCAAAGCTCAGAGCTAGTCAGGTAGGTGAAATGAATAAAAGTGTCCCTACTGGGACATCAATATGTAAATGTCTGCATCAGCCATCTTCAAATCTTAATGCTCCATATATCTCACTAGGGGTGGCCATTGTGGAAAAAGTGTAGATGCTCCACTTTGTCCTCCTCCGTCTGGTTCCATCTGCTCATCACTATTCTCCATCTAGTTCCACCTACCACACTCCAGTCTCTTTCCCAATTCTCCCTCATAATGCCATATGCGGGCAAATTTTCAATTTTTCTTTCAGTCCGTTGCGGTGTCTTAACGCAAATTGTTGACATGCGTCTTGTGCCTCCAGGGATGCTGTTTGGCCTATAGGGTTCTTCTAGTGTTGCTTTTTGTTCCTGTATCCATCATCTGCAGTCTCTTTCGTCTTCACGGTACTTGTGGCAACTCTGCAAAAGGGTTCATGCTGCTGGTAAAGTTCAGGTAGAAGTTCACGCTCCTCTCAATTTTTTGACTCATTTGAGGTCCACCGATTGGCTGCAAAGGTGAAATGGAGCAGCTATTTGGGAGATGAAGTCCAATTTCTAGGCACATGAAATGCTATGTTGGTGCTGTGGAAAATTGCTTCCTGGCACATCATCCAACAGGCTTTTCTTCAGGCATAATCAGACAAAAAGGTAATAATGGGTGTATTTTTAGATGATGAGCATCAGAGGTGTCTAAAGCTCTCATAATGGGACATATGAGAGCTTTAGACACCTATGAATTCAAAGTTTCCAGGAGAGATCTGTAGATAACATCCAGATGAAGAATCCAGTTGATTTATGCTCCTTAGATAAACATAAAATGCTGGAATGACTCAACGGGACAGATAGCATCTCTAGAGAGAAGGAATTAGTGATATTTCAGGTTGAGGCCCTTCTTCAGACCATCCTTCTGCTTCCCTAGTCTGGAGATGTTGAGGAGCGTATAGTATCCTCAGAATGAAATAGTAAAACTGAAACCATTTGCACAACTAATCCCAAGCAAGATGCTTTACTCACAAGGTCAAAGAGGATTTTAAATATAATTGTACAACTAAAATGATATGACATTCCTGGCACATGGGGGCTTGTGAGTGGGTTTGGGGAATTTGGACATGGAGATCAACAAGTCTGATTGTTGCCCCACCAAGTATTCCATTCATACAGATGTGAAATCATTAGGCTGAGAAAGAACTGGAATGTATATTCATTGTCTGAATTCCTGATACATGCTATCATCAAACTGCTGGGTGATTTCATCTGTCCGAATATTTTTAATAACAGGAACATTCAGTCTCTAATTTTAACTGTTCTTAATTTTATGAGCCATCTGTCCTTATTATAGTTGTTTTGCTCTGCAATCTGTTGTGATCACATAATGTGTACATAAAATCACAATTAATTTAGCATTGCTTTAGTGTTTTAAGTTGCGTGCTTGAATATTGGTTTGGAATATGCCTTTTCCTACACCATCTCTGCCCCCTCCCCATTAGCACCACTTAATCCCAGTTATTAAAACATAATTTGTTTTTCAGGTTTACCTAATCAGAGGAGAATAACAAACGGTCTATTTTGAAAGAAACATTTGTGTGCATTTGTGTTATTGTTTATTGGCTCTGCCATTAAATAGGTTTCTTATCTGCTGTTGTTGCACGTCAAGAAGATGACTTCTGCGGCAAATGCAGCAGTTCTGGAATGATGCTGTCTCACTGGCATGCTACATTAGTCACAGCTTCTAATTTTGTTTGAAGGTTAACATCTCACCATGCTTATTGTGTTCAAATATAAAAGGAATACAGTTTTATTCTACTTCCTGCACCATAGCATACCTAGTGCACATTTGTCAAACAGCGATATAACGTCACTGGTAACTATCTCCCAGCCTTGAGAAAGGGGATGGGATTTATAACTGTGTTGAGCTGGAATATGGTTCTAATTCTAGCTGTTATACTGGAGCCAGTCCAAATGAAATCAAGCATAATCTGTCAAGGAGTAAAACAATGGTACTGATTCGAGGTGAATTTGAATAATCCAGCCATTTGGCGTAAAATATATGGCAAATCCAATGTACATTCTGTATGAAGCTGTGAGTATAACTGTGGGAAGGTTAACATATTTTTCATCCTAGTGATTGATAACAGAGATAGTCATCAATGATCTCACAATATGGCTTAGATTTAGGTTTAGGTTGAGTTATATTATAGTTTTGTCTATCAAGTACAAACTTTGTTTTGCATACTATCCAATCAGATGAGACAACGTTATACATAGATATGATCATCAAACCCAACAGGAATAGATAAAGCAAATGGGAAGATACAGAGTGCAATGTATAATTCTCAGCTTTGTAGCACACCAGTTCCATAGATAGAATCCAATGTCCCTAATGGGGTAGAAGTGAATTAGACAATTCCCTAGCTTATGGAAGAACAGTCAGAAGCATGATAACAGAGAGTAAGAAACTGTTCCTGAGACTGGTGGTGTGCACTTTCAAGCTTCTGTACATTCTGCCAGAGAAGGGAGCAGGGAGAAGAAGGAACGATGGGGGTGGAACAAGTCTTTGATTACATTGGCTTCTTTTCCTAGACAGCTTGAAGTATAGATGGAGTCAATAGTGTGAAATATGGTCTGTGTGATGGACTGAACTGCATCTATTACTCTCTGCAATTTATTTTGGTCATGGGCAGAGCTATCCTCAAATTAAGCTTTGATGCAACCTGACAGTATGCTTTCGACAGAAAATGTTCCACACGTACACTGGCACCATCCTCCAACTCATTCTTTACTTTAAGACGGAGATTGATAGATTCTTGATTAGTACGAGTGTCAGGGGTTATGGGCAGATAGCGAGAATGGGGTTGAAAGATAGATCATCTATGATTGAATAGCTGAGTAGACTTGATGGGCCAAATGCCTAATTCTGCTCCTATAACTTATGAACCATGTACATCAACGATTGCATTGGGGCGCCACCTGCCACCTTGCAGAACTCATTACTTTCATTCATTTTACCAATAACCTCCACCTTGTCATCAAATTCACTTGGACTATGTCTGACACCTCTCTCCGCTTTCTTGATGTCTCTGACTATCACTCCTATTGACTGACGTCTACTCCAAACCCACCAATTCTCACAGATATCTGGACTGCACTCTTCCCATTCTGTTTCTTCCAAAGACACTATCCCCTACTCTCATTTTCTCTGCCTCTGCCACATGAAGCTTTCCATTCCAGGACATCTGAGATGCCCTCTTTCTTTGGTAAATTGATATCCCCCCCATAGTTATGCTCTTGCTCTCCCTTTCCCCAGATGGAACAAGGATGGAATTCCCCTGGTTATCACCTTTCACCCCAGCAGCTTCCGCATCCAATGCATTATTCTCCAACATTTCCACATCTCTTCACTAATCACATCTTCAAATTCAAACCACTTTCCGCCATATGTGGCGACTGTTCTTTCTGCAACTCCTTGTTTCACTCATCCCTTCCCACCCAAACTACCCCCTCCCCAGGTGTATACCCTGCAACCACAGGAGATGTAACACCTGTCGCTCACATCCTCCTCCCTCACATCCTTCCAAGGATCGCTGTAGTACTTCCAGGAGAGACAGAGGTTCACATACACCTCCTCTAACATACAAATTAGGAGTAGGAGTAGACCATTCAGCTGCTCAAGCCTGCTTTACTATTTAATAAGATTGTGGCTGTAACCTGAATCCTGCATCCTTGCCTATACCCGATAAACTTCCTTGGTTATCAGGAGCCTATACAGTCTATCTCTGCCATTAAGATATGCAAAATGTCTTCATCCATTGCCCTTTGAGAAAAAAGAGCTACCCCTCCTCACATCCCTCTCAGCAAAATAGTTTCTCCTCATCTTTTTCTTAAATGGCTATCCCTTATTTTGCTATTATGAACCTGGGTTCTAGGTAGTAGAGGGAATATCCCTTCCCATATCCACCTTGCTGAGACTCCTCAGGGCCTTATATGTTTCAAACAAGTCACATTTTACACCCTTCTAAACTATATCAAAATCAGATAGACACAAAATATTAGAGTAACTAAGTGGGACAGGCAGCATCAGTGGAGAGAAGGAATGGATGACGTTTCGAATTGAGACCCTTCTTCAACTGAAATAAATACAGTTCTGGCCTGTCCAGTTTCATCATACGGTAGACTGGTCTTTCCAGCAATTGGTCCAGTGAACCTTTTCTAATTTTCTTTGCATGCATTTACATTGTTCCTTAAATAAGGAGACCAACACAGTATACAATATTCTAAATGTGGTCTCTCCAATGTTCCACCGAAACATACTGTAACTAACCTACTTTTGTATTCCATTCTCTTTGCAATAAAGAATAATATTATATTAATTGTCCTAATTCCTTCTGTACCTAAATACTTGTATTTTCCAAATCATGCACGAAGACACACTGATCACTCTGAATCTTCAAGCTCTGTCTCTTCTCACCATTTAGGTAATATGCTTCATTTTTTAATGTAAAAATTGTCAATTTCCAATTTCCCCACAGTATGGTCTATTAACCATATCTTTAATTAGATTGCATGGGGTTCAAGGAAAACCAGCTGACTGGATAGCAAATTTGCTTCATGGAAGGAAGCAGAGGGTGATGGTGGAAGGTTGTTTTTCGGACCGGAGGCCTGTGACTAGTGGTGTGCCTCAGGGTTCGGTGCTGGGCCCATTACTGTCATCTATATCAATGATTTGGATGAGGAGATACAAGGCATGATTTGTAAATTTGCAGATTATACTAAAGTGGGTGGTATTGCAGATAGTGAAGATGGCTGTCAAAAATTGCAGCAGGATCTTGATCAGTTGAGCAAGTTAGCTAAGGAATGGCTAATGGAGTTTAATACAGAGAAATGTGAGGTGTTGGATTTTGGGAAGTCAAACCAGGACAGGACCTACATTATGAATTATCCCTTTGTAGAGCAGAGGGATCTAGGAGTGCAGATACGTAATTCTATTAACGTGGTGTCGCAAGTAGATAGGGTGGTCATGAAAGCTTTCAGCACATTGGCCTTCATCAGTCAGAGTATTCAGTATCGAATTTGGGAATTTATATTACGGTTGTATAAGACATTGGTGAGACCATATTTAGAGTATTGTGTTCAATTTTGGACACCATGTTATAGGAAAGATGTTGTTAAGCTGGAAAAGGTGCAGAGAGGATTCATCAGGATGTTGCCAGGACTTGAGAGCCTGAGCTGCAGGGAGAGCTTGGTAGGCTAGGACTTAAGCTAAAGAAATAGATAGGTAAATGCACAGAGTCTTTTAGAGTAGGAAACCCGAGAACCAGAGCACATACTGTAGGCTTAAGGTGAGGGAAGAAAGATTTAATAACAACCTGAAGGGCACCTTTTTTACACAAAGGGTGGAGGGCGTATGGAGTGAACTGCCGGAGGAGGTAGGTTACACAGAAGGGTGGAGGGCGTATGGAGTGAACTACCGGAGGAGGTAGTTGGGGCAAATACTATCACAATATTAAAGAAACAGGTATATGGATAGGATAGGTTTGGAGGTATATGGGCTAAATGCAGGCTGGTAGTATTGGTGTAGATGGGGCTTGATGGTTGACATGAGCAAGTTGGGCCATAGGGCCGATTTCCATGCTCCATGACTATGACTCGACTCAGTCACTTCACCTATGTAGCTTTCTTATGTCCTCGTAACTTACCTTCATGCATGCCTTTGAATTATCAGCAAAATTACCTTTGGTGTCTTTGCATTTGCTTAAATTGTAAATATGTGGAGGCCCAGCACCAATTCCTATGGGACTTCACTCCTTTCTTCTTGTCAACCATTAGGAGCGTTTATACTGAATGACTGAATCCCATTAGCCATCCAATCTTCTATTATTGTTAATGCATTACCTCCTACATCATCAGCTAATTTTCAATAACAGCCTTTGATGTGGCAACTTGTCAAAAACTTTCTGAGATCTACACATTGTACATTTGTTTGTCCTCTTTTATCTACTTGTTATTTCTTTAAGGAACTCCAGTAGATTCTTCAAAGATGATTTCCCTATTGTAAACCGTATTTACTTTGTCTGATTTTTGTAAGCGTTCTCCTATAACCTTTATAAATGCTCCTTACATGCTCCCTATGACAAATAAAATCTCTTGACAGACTTTTAGTTAATACTCGACCAAGTGCAGACCTGTTGGGTCTGTTCCCCCAAAGTGTGGTTGTGGGGGGAGGGGGGGAGGGGGGGAGGGAGAGAGGGAGAGGGGGGGGGAGGGGGGGAGGCTGGGGGGCATGCAGCGTCACACACACTAACTACCCCCCCGCACTCACGCTAACTTCCCCCCTTGATATTATATTAATATTATTAATTTACTCCTTTTACCCCATAACCGCCCTATCCACTGACGTAACGCCCCACCTCGCAGGCGCGTCTAGAGAAGGAGGGGGAGTGGCAGAGAGTGAGGGCAGACAGAGAATGGGGAGAGACAGAGAGAAAGGGGCTGAGACAGAAGGGCAAGAGACAGAGGGAAAGGGGGTGAAGGGGAGGAGGAGAGAGAGGGCGGGTGAGGGGGAGAGGGTGAAGGAGGAGGGGTGAGAGAGATGGGAGGGCAGAGAGAGAGGGAGGAGAGAGAGGGAGAGGGGGGGATAAGAGGGGGGAGGGAAGGGGGGAGAGGGAGGGGAAGGGAGGGGGGGAGAGGTGGGGCGAAGGGAGGGGTGGGGGGGAGAGAGGGGGGGAGGGAGGGGGGGAGGGGGAGGGGGAGGTGGAGAGAGGAGAGGGAGACGGGGAAAGAGAGATAGGAAGGGGGAGGGGGGAGGGAGAGAGGGAGAGGGAGAGAGAGAGAGAGGGAGAGAGGGGAGAGAGAGAGGGAGAGGGGGGAGAGAGAGAGAGAGGGGGGGAGAGAGAGAGAGGGGGGGGAGAGAGAGAGAGAGAGAGAGAGAGAGAGAGAGAGAGAGGGGAAAGACAGAGAAGAGTGAAATGCAACATGCGTCACGCGTTCAGAATGTTCTGGAAATGAAGCATGTGCGTCTCCTGCACGAAAGCTGTCGGCAATTCTATGGAATTCAGGGAACAGCCTGCCGCATCACACATACACTAACCATCCCCCCTCTAACCACCCCCACCACCCCCTCTTCTAACCACCCCCTCCCATCCTCCCCTCCTCCTCCTCCCCCCTCCCCCCTCCCCTCCTCCCCCCCCCTCCTCCCCTTTCCCCCTCCCCCTCCTCCCCTTCCCCCTCCTCCCCCTCCACACACACACAGCGGGTCCGATCTAAGATGCCAATGAATACAGCAAATGTATTTTTTTTAAACTGTGAAATTAAAAGTTAATGTTAAGAATTAGTGATGTTAAGTGAAAAATAATTAAATTAAATTCAATGAAAACCAATGGAATCTACAACCTGGCAGCTGGGGGCGGGGCCAGCAGACAGGCTGGGGGGGGGGGGGGGGGGGGGGGCGGCCAGGCGGGGCCACCAGGCAGGCTGGGAGGGCAGGGCAAAGGCATTGTGAGGTCAGCGGGCGGGGCCACCAGTGCCGTGGCTCATGCAGAAGTTCAATTTTAGTGGGACCACGTGAAGGTTCCAATCTCCCTCACCTGTCCCATTAGAAGGATGAGGGGGATCTTATAGAAACATATAAAATTATAAATGGACTGGACAAGCTAGATGCAGGAAAAAGAGGACACTGGAGGCCAAATCACTGGATGGATTTAATAGAGCGTTTGATAGAGCTCTAGGGGTCAGTGGAGTCAAGGGATATGGGGAGAAGGCAGGCACGGGTTATTGATAGGGGACGATCAGCCATGATCACAATGAATGGCGGTGCTGGTTTGAAGGGCTGAATGGCCTCCTCTTGCACCTATTTTGTATGTTTCTATGTTTCTATTGTGATGTCATGTATGTAAATAAGATCCATTGTGATTGGCCATCTGTGAGGTGACACTTTGGCTCATGCGGCAGATTGATTTTAAATTTTTTTGATTTGTGAACAATTTTATTTAAAATCTGGGGAAATAATTGGCAAAATCTAGAGAGGAGTGGATTTCTGAACTCGTGTTAAATCCAAACCAAAATTGTAAAAATCTCTGTGTTTTTGCGTCTGGTTTTCGAGGAGATACATTTCACATAAAAAACCACACACGCACACACACACACACACACACACACAGAGTTTTAAAAGTATACCAGACCAAGTGCAGACCCGTTGGGTCTGTTCCCCCAATATGCATTTGTAGGGGGGGGAGATGTGGGGCAGCATGCAGCGTCACACACACTAACCACCCCCACACTAACTACCCCCTAGATCCTTTCACCCCATAACTGCCCTAACCACTGACGCATAGCTCCCAACTCGCAGGCACATCTAGAGAGGGAGAGGGGGTAGAGAGTGAGGGCAGAGAGAGAATGGGGAGAGACAGTGATAGAGGCAGAGACAGAAGGGCAAGAGGCAGGGGGAGGGGGGGTGAGGGTGGGGGAGGAGGGGAGAGAGAGAGAGAGATGGGAGGAGAGAGAGGGGAGCTGAGAGGGGGGGGGGGGGTGAGAGGGGTGAGAAGGGAGGGGGAGAGGTGGAGGGAAGGGTGGAGGAGAGGTGGGGGGAAGGGAGGGGGAGAGGAGGGGGGGAATGGAGGTAGTGGAGGGAAGGGGGTAGGGTAGGGGTGGAGGGGAGGGTGAGGGGTTTAGGGGAGGGCACGGGGTAGGGGAGAGGGGGGGGAGAGAGAGGGGGAGGGAGAGGGGGAGAGAGAGAGTGGGAGGGAGAGGGAGGGGCAAAGGGAGGAAGAGGGTGAGGGGGAGAGACAGAGAGAGTGAGGGAGAAAGTGAGAGAGAGAGAGAGAGCGAGAGAGATAGAGAGAGAGAGAGGTAGGGAGTGAGAGAGGAGGGGAGGTAGAGAGGGGGAGGGAGAGAGAGAGAGAGAGAGAGAGAGAGAGAGAGGGGGGGGAGGGGGAGAGAGAGAGGGAGAGAGAGAGAGAGAGAGAGAGAGAGAGAGAGAGAGAGAGAGAGGGGGGGGAGAGAGAGGAGAGAGAGAGAGAGAGGGGGGGGAGGGAGAGAGAGAGAGGAGGAGGGGGGAGGGAGAGAGGGGTAAGGGAGAGAGGGGGGAGAGAGAAGATAGAGGGGGAGGGAGACAGTGAGGGGGATAGAGAGAGAGAGGGGAGGGGGGGGTCGCAATGTTTATTTCAAAGCTTGCTTGCCTGCTCGTAAGATTCTTTCAAAGGAGTTCGGTTTGCAGCTTTGTCACCTCTTGTGACTGTTTGAACGGTCACCTCCGGATCTGCAGAACGCTCGTTCTTTCCAAAGATCCTTTCGCCGCTATGGGATCTTTGGTTATTTCTGCGCAATTTGAACAATGGGGGGGGGTTAGAGCGGGCGGGCGTGAGGACACCGAGGCACACAGAGAGGAACACACAGAGAGGGGCACACAGAGAGGGGCACACAGAGAGGGCCACACAGAGAAGACTCTGGAGTTCGGGGGGAGAAGCATGTGTCGTCACACACACTAAGCACCAGCCCCCACAAACATATAAGAGCGTCTGCTTGAATGGAGAGCGCGTGCCCGCCCCACAAGCAGTCACACAAAAACAGACACACACATGGGCGGGCGGGATTTCTCCCCTGAAGCAGGTCGGTCGGGCACATTTGCCAGAAGCTGAAAAACTGCGGCTGCGGTTCTGGCAACAGCCGGCGTTCTGCTCTGTCTGGGGGGAGAGTGCAAATGGGGGTGAAGGGGAGAGGAAGGGGAGGATGGGGGAGAGAGGTAAAGTGAGGTGAGAGAGGTGAGGGGGTGGGTGGGGTTGGTGTGAGCGGGCGGGCGCGGACGGGAGTCGAGCTGTGGGAGGCGTGGCGCAAGCGTACTTGGCGTACTTGGCATCGTGCGGGCAGCGGGGTGGTGTGGGGGGTGGAGGAGAGCCAGGCTGCCAAATGAAGAGAGAGAGAGAGAAGCGGCTTCTGACTCTGTAAACCCACAGCTGGAATGAGCGCGCAAGGCTTCACGTGCTGCGCCAACAATTATGTTAGGGTTCAGTGCGTGAGGAGTCGCTTCCCCGAGATGTGTAGAACAAAGAAGCTACAGTGGAACGGAGCTGTAGAATGTTTGTTCTGCAGAAGTTTCTCGAGGCAGGTGGGCCTGGATTGGTCGGCATGTGGCATTGTGGCGTCAGCAGCTCATGAGTTCCGTTTAGATTTTAAAATGAGTGAGTGGGGGGGGGGAAGGATTTTATTTTAAAATGTGCACATAAAAATGTCTAAATTTAATGAGGAGTGGATTAGCAAGTGTAAATGTGAAATAGCTAGCGATATGGAAACAAGGAGTTTCAGCGTGTGGTTTTGGTGGACCAAGTAATCAAAGGCCCAAAATCTAATCTGAAAATGGGAATCTGACATACACCCACCCACACACATACACACACACAAACACAGAGTTTTAATAGGTAGATAGATAGATAGATAGATAGATAGATAGATAGATAGATAGATAGATAGATAGATAGATAGATAGATAGATAGATAGATAGATAGATAGATAGATAGATAGATAGATAGATAGATAGATAGATAGATAGACAGACAGACAGACAGATGTCTGTAACTTCCAGCTTTCTGTCTCCTTTTTGAGAAAAAAAGCAATAATAAAGACACTGCCATCTTCCATGGCCACAGCTCTGTCATAGTCACAGATTCAGGAATAGTGGTTCTATGTGGAAACTGTCTCTTAGATGTTTTACAGTATTACAACCTTGCTTGCTTCCCACCATTATGCTATTGCTGTTTACAGCCATCTGACGATAGGGGAGTACATTATTGGGTGTCATAGTTGTGATGGCAATCAATATCTATCACAGTTGAAAAGTTATCAATATGTATCAAGAGGACATGACTTCAGAATTAAGGGACTGAAGTTTAGCGGTAAAATGAGGGGGAATTTATTTACTCAGAGAGTGGTAGCGGTGTGGAATCAGCTTCCAGTGGAAGTGGTGGAGGCAGGTTCGTTGGTATAATTTAAAAATAAATTGGATAGGCATATGGATGAGAAGGGAATCGAGGGTTATGGTATGAGTGCAGGCAGGTGGGACTAAGGGAAAATAATTGTTCGGCACGGACATGTAGGGCCGAGATGGCCTGTTTCCGTGCTGTAATTGTTATATGGTTATATGGCTATATGGTTATATGTGCCAGTTTTGCATTGTAGTTGCTAAAGCTTTCAAACGTGAGGCTGAATTTGTGCATGTAATTGTTATCTATAAGTCAGTGTTGGTAGGACTTTGTTTCTAGGTGAGGTGCATTCAGTTGTCTACGAGGTAAACAATATAATTATAATTCTTGTATTTGATGGTATTTTCACTGACTTTGACCACCCCTGCATGGTCATTGAATATTTTGTAACATTGCTACTAGGATCTTGAAGCTATTGTCCAACTGTTGATCACTGTGACTATCCCTTCCCTCTGCAGGTTTAGTGTAAACCGAGCAGACTCCTTCCCTGAGGAATTGGCACATTTCTCTTTTGGTTCAAGCTTCTGCACCCCAGAAGATCGATTGTGGTACAAAATACATTTCAGCAGACATTTGGACAGGCACATGGTTAGGAAAGGTTCAGAGGGATATGGGCCAAACATGGGCAGGAGGGACCTGTGTAGATGGGACATCTTGGTTGTAGTAAGCAAGATCGGCTGAAAGGCCAGTTTCCATGCTGTATGACTCTATGACTAATACTTTGTTAACCATGTCAAGTCAAGTCAAGTCAAGTCAAGTTTATTTGTCACATACACATACGAGATGTGCAGTGAAATGAAAGTGGCAATGCTCGCGGAACAACAAAACAACCAAACAAATTATAAACACAATCATAACACACATATTATTTTACATAATAAATAATAGAAGGAAAAATGTTCTGTACAGTTAGTCCCTGGTGAGAAAGGCGTTTACAGTCCGAATTGCCTCTGGGAAGAAACTCCTTCTCAACCTCTCCGTTCTCACTGCATGGCAACGGAGGCGTTTGCCTGACCGGAGCGGCTGGAACAGTCCGTTGCAGGGGTGGAAGAGGTCTCTCATGATTTTGTTTGCTCTGGAGTTGCACCTCCTGTTGTATAGTTCCTGCAGGGGGGTGAGTGAAGTTCCCATAGTGCGTTCGCCCGAACGCACTACTCTCTGCAGAGCCTTCTTGTCCTTGGCAGAGCAATTCCCGAACAAGATGGTAATGTTCCCGGACAAGATGCTTTCCACCGCCGCTGCGTAGAAGCACTGGAGGATCCTCGGAGACACTCTGAATTTCCTCAATTGCCTGAGGTGGTAAAGGCGCTGCCTTTCCTTACTCACCAGTGCTGAGGCGTGTGATGACCATGTCATATCCTCAGAGATGTGGACTCCCAGATATTTAAAACAGTTCACCCTATCCACAGGATCCCCATTTATACTCAATGGAGTGTACGTCCTCGGATGATGTGCCCTCCTAAAGTCCATGATCAGCTCCTTCGTTTTTTTGATGTTCAAGAGGAGGCTGTTCTCCTGGCACCAGAGTGCTAGATCAGCCACCTCCTCCCGGTAGGCCCTCTCATCATTGTCTGAGATCAGGCCCACCACCACAGTGTCATCAGCAAACTTAATTATTGAATTGGAGTCATGAATCATTGAATTATTCAATTATTGAATTGGCAGTCATGAATCATGGTATTCATGACTGCACGTTATTTCAGAATTAGATCCTGTCACAATTACAGTCCATCTGCAAATTGATAGGGACAGGTTGGCCCAAACTAGCCGAAAAAGTTCTGGCCACCTGTCTGGGTGGTTGGCTGTTCGAGAGTACAATAGTATTGGCTAGACACAGATCATGTAAACAAGGAGAGAGGACAACATTTATGTGCAGCCTGCATTGTTCAAAAAGGGAATGATGTGGACTGCCTTTCAATTCGCACACATGCCTTGTTTTAGGGGCTATCCTGTTTAGTCTGCGGAATTATTGTCAATGCAAAGTCAATCAAACTCACACAACCAGAAAATAAGTATTTCACAATGTTCAATTTTATTTTTACAGGTAGTTAACTGTGAGTTTTCGACATTGTTAAAGCTTTTTTCCTTCATTTGATGTTTTTCCTTGTTGTTTCCCTTTATATTTATCTCCCCTGCTGCGTATGATTTTATTTTAATTTTATCATTTCTTTATTTCCTTCTCCATCCTTGCCTCATTGCTTAGGAAGTGCACTGTTGGCCTTGCTTGTCATTAAAGTGCCATTACCCTATTGCCCTCGCCTCAGCTCCAAACACTTGCAATTCCACAGGCTATGCTGCAAAAATATCTATTTCCAGCAAAATGGCAGCAGAGAAATGTCTAGTTAATAGTTCACACTGTAAGATGCCCTCCTCAAGCATGATCTGACCCATTGTAAGATTGAAAGCAGCTGCTAGTTTCTCTGGAGATTCATATCCCATGAGAGAATTCATGTATTCTGAGTTGTGGGAAATTAATCCAATGCATGCAATCTTTGGATCTAATCAAAGTAAACTGTCCAATAAATGTTGGCAACTGAAGGCAGTGGTTACATAAAAAGTCAGTGGTCACTTTGACCTCGGTTATTGCCTGATTATGCGCAAAACAAGAAACCAAGATATTTCTCCTTTGCCTGGCCCGAGGCAAAAGAGAATTCTGCCCCAAGGTTGTTCTTACTTCTTTTAGTTATTGATCTCTTATGTCCTCCTTTGGAATTCACCCTTGAATGTGCAGAGAATCTCTTCCACCTCGTTCTTTGCATTAATATATGAAAAGCAAAAGGAAGTCTATTTCGGCAGCATATTCACATTTCATTTAACCAATAACTGAAATGTATAGAAATAAATTTTCATTTTGCTCATAGAATGATCTCACAGAAAACAAAAATGTTGCATATAACCATTTAATTTGCTACATTTTGGTTATATTAGGTTAGTTTAGAGATATAGCACGGAAAAGGGCCCTTTGGCCTACCGAGTCCATGTCAAACATGGATCAAGATAGATACAAAATGCTGGAGTAACACACTGGGTCAGGTAGCATCTCTGGAGAAAAAGAATAGGTGATGTTTTGGGTCAGAACTCTTCTTCAAACTCAGTTTCAGGTTCCGACCCAAAACAACGACCCGAGACAATTTTGTTGTCTCCAATGCATTTCGTTGTCTCTGTACTGTACACTGACAATGACAATTAAAATTGAATCTGAATCTGAACATCACCTATTTATTTTCTCCGGAGATGCTGCCTGACCTGCTGAGTAAATGGCCTGTCCCACTTGGGCGTCGTTTGCACGTCACCCAGGTGGCAAGCAAAGATTTTGTGAATCCCCAAATCTTGGGGCGACCGCGCGTCACTGCCTACGTCACCACGCACCATGCGCGCGTAATGCACACTGCCGTGCGCGTTCGGCAGTCGTGATACGTAAATGGTGTCGCATAAATGACGTGCAAATGACGCCAAAGTGGGACAGGCCCTTTACTCCAGCATTGGGTGTCTATCATTGGTACAATACAGCATCTGCAGTTCCCTCCAACCATGGATCATCTGTCTACACTAGTTCTATCTCATCTACTCCTGACACATTAGGGGCAATTTTATAGAGGCCGATTAACCTACAAACCCACATGTCTTTAGAATGTAGGATGAAACTGGTGTGCCCAGAAGAAACACAGGTGGTTATAGGGAGAACACCACACAAACAGCACCTGAGGTCAGGATCAATCAAATCTGGGTCTCTGGTACGATGAGGCAGCAACTCTGCCAGCTGTGATTAAGAGAAATGCAGTGAAATTTATTATTTTAGGGTAGGACATAAAATACACAGCATTTTAATAATTTAAAGTGCACCTACCTGATATCCTTTTCCATTGGTTACGACCATGACATTGAAGCAGAATTAGGCAAATGGCCCATCGAGCCTGCTACGGCATTCGATTGTGGCTGATCTAATTTTCCCTCTCGATGCCATTCTACTCCCTTCTGCCCCCAACCTTTGATGCCCTTACTTATCAAGAAACTATCAATCACCGCTTCAAAAATATCCAATGACTTGGCCTCCGCTGTCATGTGTGGCAATGGATTCCACAGATTTTGCCACCCTTTGGACAAAGAAATTCCTCCTTATCTCCATTCTAAAGGTATGGTCTTTCACTCTAAGGCTGTGCTTTCTGTTCCTAGACTCTCCCACCAATGAAAACATCCTCTCAACAGCTGTTCTATCTAGTTACTAAGTTTACTGGTTCTGTCCAGAAAACAGGTCATAAGAAGAAGTCTCAGGCCCTATTGACATACCTATGCCCTTGGGAAGCAGTCTAGATTATACACAAGGAGACTTAAGCAAGGTTCAAATCCACAATGTATTAATAGTGGTTAACCAGCCCATTGAGAGTGGACCCATTTTCACATTTAAGCTGCATTCTTGTGAGATAAAGATAAAGATACCCACTGATAATAAATATCCAGAAAAGAGCACTAAATTTTTGGAATCACCTTAAATCTAGCCCCCCAGATACCCTCCAGTTTAAAGCCCTTCAAACACAAGAGGGGAACCCAGAAAAGAGTTCCCTGTGTCAGTTGGTACTGAGACTAACTACCCCTATTCAGTTAAACCCTATCGATTTAAACCCTGACCGGCCCCAGATCAATACTGGGCCCCAATCACCAATTAGAGTAAACCAAATTATCAAACAATGTAAAGAAACGTACTTGGAAAATTGGGATAAAGAAACCAAAAGCCAAAGCAGATTAGAATGTTACCGTTCCCTAAAAAGAGACTATAAATTGGCAGACTATCTCTCAACTGTTAGAGACATAAAACAGAGACAGACCCTCACCAAATACAGGTTAAGTGACCACTATTTGGCAGTTGAAAAAGGAAGACAGAAGAGATTCTGGCAACCAAGAGAAAAGAGAATATGCGGCCACTGTTTGACAGATGAGGTTTAAACAGAGGTGCACTTCCTCCTAAAATGCAATAAATTTGACAAAACAAGGAAAACATACTTTGACAAACTCAGTGTGGCAACCCCTGATTTTAAAGAACTAGATGATACATCAAAACTAAGAATAATCCTTGGCGAAGGAAATACGGCACATCATGGTGCACAATACGTAACAGCATGCCATAACCTGAGAGACGGTGAATGACCAACATGCACATATGTATGCACACACTAATCGACATTAACTAACACTAAGAAATTAATACTGAATTGCTAAACTTGCTATTGTGTTGTACTGCTTACAGCTACAAGAACGTGTAGCAATCAATAAAGGGCTATCGGCCTATTGCAAGTTTATGTACAGGGACATATCTATCCATGCACTGTATACTTGTATTTATACTTATGCATTTCAAATATGCATGTCATGTTTTATACTTTGGCAATAAAAGTTTTTAAATTGAAATTGAAAATTGAAAATTGAATTAATTGTGGTTGTCTCAGGAAACCTTCACTAATTCTTTAATTTTTAAACACTGAAACATATTTGAGACATATTTTCATCAGTGTTGGTCGTGTTATTATGTTTAGGGACAATATAATCAGATTTTGGTAAAACTCCAGAGTTAATGAACTGAGCTAGGTCATTTTAAATGGAGCATGGGAAACAGATCAGGTGAGTTCAAGGGAACTGGAGCCCAATGAGGTCAATGGAGATGCAGGAAATGGAGCCCTGCTGAGTTCAAGGGGGTGTTGAAACTGGGTAGGAACAAATTGCAGAAATTGGTTTACACCGAAGATTGACACAAAATGCTTTAGTAATTCAGCGGGTCAAACAGCAGCTCTGGAGAAAAGGAATAGGTGGCATTTTGGGTTGAGACCCTTTGTTTCACTGAACACCTTCGCTCAAACTGCCTTGGCCTACGTGATCTCCCGGTTGCCAAACATCTTACCTCCCCTTCCCATTTCTATGCTGACCTTATTCCTCTACAGTAAGAGTGAGGCCAAACACAAATTGGAGGAACTACACCTCATATTTTGCTTGGGCAGCTTACAACCCAGCTTACAACCCAACCCAGTGATTTATCTTATTTTAAATAACCCTTGCATTCCTTCTCTCTCCCTCTCTCCCACCCGAATGGACCACCTATCCTTGATCATCATTGATAGCTTTGATTTGTTCATTTCATACCTTTCATTCATCTGTTCTTCATATATTTTCATACCTCTAGTTTCCCTCTCCGCTGACTCTCCGTTTGAAGAAGGGTCTCAACCCAAAACGTTGCCTATTCCTTTTCTCCAGAGATGTGGCCTGACCCGCTGAGTAGTAACTCAGCGGGTCAGGCTGCATCTCTGGAGAAAAGGAATAGGTAACGTTTTGGGTCCATCTTCAAAAGCATTTTGAGTCTTTCTTCTTGAAACTGGGGTTGAGTTAAAGGGAAAATGAAAACTGGGGTGTGTTAAAAAGAGAATGAAAGATAAAGGGAGTACAGAAAATGGGACCTCATTGTTTAAAGGGGCATATGTAACAGAGTGTGACTGTGTTAAAAGGAGTATCAAAGAGCAGAGACACAAAATGCTGGAGTAAATTAGTGGGACAGGCAGCATCTCTGGATAGAGAGAATGGGTGACGTTTTGGACCTTCTTCCTTTCTGCAGTTCCTTCTGCAGAACCTTCTGCAGTTCCTTCCTACACGTATCAAAAACAGAGCTTCAGTTAATGCCCCGGTGCATTAAAGAGAGAATGGGAACTGGGGCTGACACTGAAAATCTGAAAAACAACAGAAAATGTTGGTAACAGTGTACAGATCAGGCAGCATCTGCTGAAAGAGAAGCAGAGTTAGTATTACAAAACCATACAAAACCATTAACTAGTGTTAATGACAGTTCAAGAACCAGGGGCCTGATGTATTAAAGGAAGCATGGGAATCAGTACTCAGTGAGGCAGATGTTGAAACATTGGGCTTTCCAAACAATTGAGTAGAGATTAATGGAGCTTTACTGCATTTATTTTCCTGAGCATTGCACATATCCAAAAAAATAGCAATTGTCAATGGTCATATCGAATTGTTTGCTTTTCCCAAGCTTCATTTTGAACTTTCCAAAGTGTCTGCACCAAAAATTATTTTAGGTCAAACCACTTACAAAGGATAACCACAAGTTTCTAAATGAATGCCTGGGTAATAAGATTTTTTTCAAATTTCAAGGGAAAAAGTGACTTATCTTTATTTATTTTGGATGTGCTCACAACTATTCTCACTGAGGTCATTCATCATCTTAAGTTAAAGTCCATTAACAGCATAATTTCAACATTTCATTCCTATGGGCAAGAAAATAAAGATTAAAAGAAAACGACCCATTTATACTACATCAAACAAAATAGTAAATTTAACAGGGGCCAAAATATCAGTCCTCTGAAAAGCAACACAATTTGCTGTTATTAGTACAGGCAGCCATGCCAAATTTACAACTTGAGTTTTCATGTATGTGATGATTGAAAGATACAACATGGAAACTGGCCTCAACTTTTTTCACACAGAGAGTGGTGAATCTCTGGAACTCTCTGCCACAGAGGGTAGTTGAGGCCAGTTCATTGGCTATATTTAAGAGGGAGTTAGATGTGGCCCTTGTGGCTAAGGGAATCAGAGGGTATGGAGAGAAGGCAGGTACGGGATACTGAGTTCGATGATCAGCCATGATCATATTGAATGGCGGTGCAGGCTTGAAGGGCCGAATGGCCTACTCCTGCACCTAATTTCTATGTTTCTATGTTTCTAACAGGCCCTTCGGTCAACTGAGTCCACGACGACCATCAATCACCCGTTCACACTGCATCTATGTTATCCCACCTTCACATCCACTGAAGACAATTTACAGAGGCCAATTACCCCACAGACTCACCTGTTTCTAGAATGTGGGTGAAAACCGGAACACCCGGAGGAAACTCATGTGGTGACAGGAAGAACATGCAAACTCTTACAGAGACAGCACCCGAGGTCAGGATCAAACCCAGAACTCTCGCACTGTGAGGCTGTAGCTCCACCAGCTGTGCCACTGTTACATTATTGCATCAATCAAATAAATAAGACAGAAGAAAATACCACAAAATTCTTGACACTGAAAATCTGAAATAAAAACAGAAAATGCTGGAAACAGTGTGCGGATTGGGCAGCATCTGTGGAAAGAGAAGCAGAATTCTCTTTGATTAGGAACAGTCAACATGGATTTGTGCCTGGAAGGTCATGTTTGACTAATCTTCTTGAATTTTTTGAAGAGGTTACTAGGGAAATTGACGAAGTTAAAGCAGTGGATGTTGTCTATATGGACTTTAGTAATGCCTTTGACAAGGTTCCTCATGGAAGGTTGGTTAAGAAGGTTCAACTGTTGGGTATAAATGCAGGAGTAGCAAGATGGATTCAACAGTGGCTGAATGGGAGACGCCAGAGGGTAATGGTGGATGGCTGTTTGTCGGGTTGGAGGCAGGTGACTAGTGGGGTGCCTCAGGGATCTGTGTTGGTTCCTTTGTTGTTTGTCATGTACATCAATGATCTGGATGAAGGGGTGGTAAATTGGATTAGTAAGTATGCAGATGATACCAAGATAGGGGGTGTTGTGGATAATGAAGAGGATTTCCAAAGTCTACAGAGTGATTTAGGCCTTTTGGAAGAATGGGCTGAAAGATGGCAGATGGAGTTTAATGCTGATAAATGTGAGGTGCTACACCTTGGCAGGACAAATCAAAATAGGACGTACATGGTAAATGGTAGGGAATTGAAGAATGCAGTTGAACAGAGGGATCTGTGAATAACCGTGCATAGTTCCTTGAAGGTGGAATCTCATATAGATAGGGTGGTAAAGAAAGCTTTTGGTATGCTAGCCTTTATAAATCAGAGCATTGAGTATAGAAGCTGGGATGTAATGTTAAAATTGTACAAGGCATTGTTGAGACCAAATCTGGAGTATGGTGTACAATTTTGGTCGCCCAATTATAGGAAGGATGTCAACAAAATAGAGAGAGTACAGAGGAGATTTACTAGAATGTTGCCTGGGTTTCAACAATTAAGTTACAGAGAAAGGTTGAATAAGTTAGGTCTTTATTCTCTGGAGCACAGAAGGTTAAGGGGGGACTTGATAGAGGTCTTTAAAATGATGAGAGGGATGGACAGAGTTGATGTGGACAAGCTTTTCCCTTTGAGAATATGGAAGATTCAAACAAGAGGACATGACTTCAGAATTAAGGGGCAGAAGTTTAGGGGTAACATGAGGGGGAACTTCTTTACTCAGAGAGTGGTAGCGGTGTGGAATGAGCTTCCAGTGGAAGTGGTGGAGGCAGGTTTGTTGGTATCATTTAAAAAATAAATTGGATAGGCATATGGTTGAGAAGGGAATGGAGGGTTATGGTATCAGTGCAGGCAGGTGGGACTAAGGGAAAATAATTAATCGGCACGGACTTGTAGGGCCGAGATGGCTTGTTTCCGTGCTGTAAATGTTATATGGTTATATGGTTATATGGTTAGTATTACAAAACCATACACGGGTTTCAGATCAGAAAAATTAACACTGTTTCTCTTTCCACAGATGCCCCCTGACCTGTTGACCAACATGTTCTACTTTTAAATGAGAAATGAAATGAAATGACCGAAGGACAAAGCTCTTTATGAATCACCAACTGCGAATCATGTGGCTGGTAATGGAGGCTTGGACTGTAATCAGCAATGTAAATCCTGTTGATCATATGTGTATGTGCCTGAAAAATGCAGCCACACTGCAGTTAGAAATCCTTTTACCACATAAAACCAAAGCAAAAGCATTCTGAAAACAATCACCACATACGATCGTAATTTTAATTTCTAAACACATGGGCATGGAGTGCTACTGCCTGAATATTTGT
This sequence comes from Leucoraja erinaceus, assembly GCF_028641065.1. Taxonomy (NCBI): domain Eukaryota; kingdom Metazoa; phylum Chordata; class Chondrichthyes; order Rajiformes; family Rajidae; genus Leucoraja; species Leucoraja erinaceus. The sequence continues at coordinate 131,335,100 of NC_073377.1, read as the reverse complement.
TTCCTGCCAAACATTGTGGCATCGTAAAGAGCTATGTTCATGCTAAAACACATAGATACATATAGCATTTAAAAATGTAGCTCGTTGCACGCAAGTATATTTATATCAAATGCACATACACAACACTTAAAGCATTGGACCATGATTCATGTTTGCTTTGAATAAGATGCCCCTGCAATAATAATTTGAGATACAAAGCTAGCAGGATTAGACAAAAGTCCACATAAAATCAAAAGGAATACATAAACCAGCACTGAAATCAGTGAAAGGTTCAGCTTCCATAAGGTCCATGCACAGTCTGTTGGATGTGAAAGCTGCCTCAGGAGAGAACTAATCCTACATAAACCCTTTCATGATTGCTGCTTATGGTTTAAAGGAAAGCTCAGTTCTTCATTGCATTTCTATAGAAAATGGGAGACATTCTGTGTAAGACGGGCAGGGCAGCATAAAAGTAAGTCTCCCACTGAAAAGGAAAATGCAACTATCCATCCATGAAAACATTTATGCTGTAAGAATTCTTAGCAATTCATTGTTAACTGTGTCCGACCATGTAACAATATTCACAACCGAGTTCTGTTTTGAATGCACTCACTGGAATGTGACCTTTTATGGACAGTTTTTGAAAATATTTTAAAATTAATTTTGTTTAATATACACAGGGCATTTCTGTGCATTCAACAGAAAAGGAACAGAAACAATAGCAACAATATTCATTTACATGGTGCCTCTAACATAAGGAAAAATAAGGAACTCACTTTTCCTTATATCAGCAGTTGGCCATGAAGGGTTTTGGGACTTTTCAGTCACAAATTAAGAATACTACAGCTGTTTCTATACAGTGGCTTGCAAAAGTATTCATACCCCTTGAACTTTTCCACAATTTGTCACGTTACAACCACAAACGTAAATGTATTTTATTGGGATTTTATGTGATAGACCAACACAAAGTGGCGCACAATTGTGAAGTGGAAGGAAAATGATACATGGTTTTCAAATTTTTTTACAAATAAAAAACTGAAAAGAGTGGCGTGCAAAAGTATTCAGCCCCCTTTACTCTGATACCCCTAAATAAAATCCAGTGCAACAAATTGCCTTCAGAAGTCACCTATTTAGTAAATAGAGTCCACTTGTGTGTAATCTAATCTCAGTATAAATACAGCTGTTCTGTGAAGGCCTCAGAGGTTTGTTAGAGAACATTAGTGAACAAACAGCATCATGAAGCCCAAGGAACACACCAGACAGGTCAGGGATAAAGTTGTGGAGAAGTTTAAAGTAGGGTTAGGTTATTAAAAAAATCCCAAGCTTGGAACATCTCACGGAGCACTGTTCAATCTATCATCCGAAAATGGAAAGAGTATGGCACAACTGCAAACCTACCAAGACATGGCCGTCCACCTAAACTGACAGGCCGGGCAAGGAGAGCATTGATCAGAGAAGCAGCCAAGAGGCCCATGGTAACTTTGGAGGAGCTGCAGAGATCCACAGCTCAGGTGGGAGAATCTGTCCACAGGACAACTATTAGTCGTGCACTCCACAAATCGGTCCTTTATGGAAGAGTGGCAAGAAGAAAGCCATTGTTGAAAAAAAGCCATAAGAAGTCCCGTTTGCAGTTTGCCACAAGCCATGTGGGGGACACAGCAAACATGTGGAAGAAGGTGCTCTGGTCAGGAGACCAAAATTGAAGTTTTTGGTCTAAATGCAAAACGCTATGTGTGGCGGAAAACTAACACTGCACATCACCCTGAGCACACCATCCCCACTGTGAAACATGGTGGTGGCAGCATCATGCATTGGGGATGTTTTTCTTCAGCAGGGACAGGGAAGCTGGTCAGAGTTGATGGGAAGATGGATGGAGCCAAATACAGGGCAATCTTGGAAGAAAACCTATTAGAGTCTGCAAAAGACTTGAGGCTGGGGCGGAGGTTCACCTTCCAGCGGGACAACGACCCTAAACACACAGCCAGAGCTACAATGGAATGGTTTAGATCAAAGCATATTCATGTGTTAGAATGGCACAGTCAAAGTCCAGACCTAAATCCAATTGAGAATCTCTGGCAAGACTTGAAAATTGCTGTTCACAGACGCTCTCCATCAAATCTGACTGAGCTTGAGCTATTTTGCAAAGAAGAATGGGCAAAGATTTCAGTCTCTAGATGTGCAAAGCTGGTAGAGACATACCCCAAAAGACGCAGCTGTAATTGCAGCGAAAGGTGGTTCTACAAAGTATTGACTCAGGGGGGCTGAATACTTTTGCACGCCACACTTTTCAGTTTTTTATTTGTAAAAAAATTTGAAAACCATGTATCATTTTCCTTCCACTTCACAATTGTGCACCACTTTGTGTTGGTCTATCACATAAAATCCCAATAAAATACATTTGCGTTTGTGGTTGTAACGTGACAAAATGTGGAAAAGTTCAAGGGGTATGAAAACTTTTGCAAGCCATTGCATATGAGGATGTGCGGCAGTAGAATTGCTACCTTACAGTGCCAGAGACCTAGGTTTGATCCTGACTAAGGGTGCTTTGCTGCACAGTTTGTAGGTTCTCCCCATGACCAGTTGTAGGTTCTCCCAGATCTTTGGTTTCCTCCCACACTCCAAAGACTTACAGGTTTGTAGGTTAGTTGGCTTGGTATAAATGCAAATTGTCCCTAATGCGTGTAGGATAGTGTTGATGTGCGGGTATCGCTGATCGGCACGGATTCGGTGGGGCAATGGGCCTGTTTCCAGTATCTTCAAAATTAAAAACTAAAACTAAAACTTTACAGAAAATATATGGGATATATGAGCAGGTAAAGTAGCAGAAAATATCACCAACCAAACAGACTGAATAATTTTCTCTGAGCCATACGAGAAGAACTGTACCAACTATTCATTCCATGCTGCAATGGTCTCTGTTACTCAAGAATGGTGCACAAATACTTCTGAAAGCAAATATACCACCACCTTGGTGTAGAGGTTTGCTAGCTTTTACGTAATAATTGCAAAGCATTCAAGTTAAGATGTGAGTGGGCAATGTAGTGTTGGTGCTAGCATTGCCATTTTTTAATCCATGGTAGTCTAAACTCAACACAACCAAATATCTTTTGAATAACATAAAGGATTTCTCCCAGATCCACAAGTCCCCTTTCCCAAATGGCTGATGCATTTAGGGTTAGGGTGCCTCAGTGGCTGGTGATGCAAGATCTTTCCAGAAGCAACATTAGCATTCTATTTGGTTACATTCACTCCCACCATTTTCAATTAATTGTCTTACAAGTTGTGCATATGCACACACACACACGTGCAGAGACACACAGACATGCATACCCACACACAATCATGTGTACACTCACACACTCACATATATAGACACACACAAAGGTTCATCTTGTCCGCATTGTGCCGATCTCAAAGGATTATTATTAGCCTCCCATTTCACAGCCAAATAGAACCCCAGAGATTTGTAAAGTCAAGGTTTACTCCAAATAATTTTGAATTAAAATATCAGAAAATCAAATTGTGAATTTTCGCAGCATTTTAAAGGATTTGATTCCACTAAAATATAAATTGTTTTAAGTGTATTTTCTTGACTAGCATAATTCATTATAGATATTAAAATATTCAAAGCAAAATGTGAGATTACACTGGTACTTAATGTCCTCATAACAAATTCCTCTGCGTTTTTCTAATGAGGATGTTAAGCTCTCAAGAGCACACAGAGGAATTTTTTTATGATCATTTTAAGTGTTCCTATGTGAACAGCTCTGCTAAGGAAGTGTTTCAATTATTGCATGGGCCTCCAGTTCTCAAAGTACTTTCTCAATGGCTTATTTTGTTACCTTTCCTATAGGTGCTGACATTTGCTTCAGTACCTTTGCAGACAAACCAAAGCCCACAAGGATTTCACCCACATTGTTGTTGGTTTTTCTTTCTTACATGAATCTAGACCATTATATTAACTCTCAAAATCGGTAAAATCTCAAACTTGAGACTACATCCACACTTCACCGACCCATAATGCTCACCTCACTCAATAGAAGGGCAAGTGTTCATTTGCAGTATAGTTCTCAGAAATATATTGAGCAGTGGGAAGGAACAGGTTAGCAGGCAGACTATGCCTGATTTTCAAACTATGAGGATTATATGTAATTTTAGAACTGAACCCTGTCCCTAACCTGTACTTAGCACTTAATGATAGACAACTAAAGTACATGGCCTGAACTTAGTCTAGCCACAACATTTACAATTAAAATGTTTTCCACCATGATATATAAATAGACACTGTCATTTATCAACATGTTTATTGTCAGTGGTTTATGCTATTTAACCTGGCAGCTTGATATTTGACAGAGAAATTAAGATGACATTTTCAGATGGGGTATAATGCAGTTCCACATAGGAAAAGTTCCTTAAGGGCCTGTCCCACTTAGGTGACTTTTTAGGCGACTGCCGGCGACTGTCATAGTTTTGTGAGATGGCGCAAAATCCGGTGACTGTATCCCATCTTACGACTATGTCTAAGACAAGCTACTGTAAATATGCTCCTAAAGCTTACCCCTCTTAGTCTAGTTCAGTTCAGTCTACTTTATTTTTGAACAAACAATAAATCCCCCTATATGATACCTAAACCACCACGGGTTCAATCCTTGTCGTTGCCTGGCAAAGCCCATCAGCCTCGTGCAAGCAGACACTACCGAAAAGACACGCAGTCCCTAGCCGCCTTCGAGAAGATTGACACCGTTCCAAATGGGGGCTACCTTTTATAGGTCAACGAAACCTGAGGGGCCGAACTACATAGGGGTGGCTCCCCTTACAAGTCAATCACACATATCGATTACATTAAAGTATTATTGACAGTCCCCCAACCCAATTACAAAGAGTCCCAAACAATGTTTCTACAGAAACTTCTCGGAGGAAGTCAATTAATCAAATAATGCAACATTCTCCCAAGTAATGTAAACAATTCAAACACGGCTTCACACTTCAGCCAATTCTCATACAGCAGGAAAACTGTCCTGCAACATTATTAATACTATTTACAATCCCTTTGCAGCAATCCAATCAAAGCAATGCATTTATAACACCTTGAAGTTTCTTTGCAGGGTCCTCATATCAATCAGTAGGATCTGGATCTTTCCCCATCTTGCATATCAATCTAGGGCTCAGACCGGCTGGCGCCATCTACAGCCTGTAATTTTCCACAGACAAAGGCTAAGCAAATCTTACAATTGCATGGATCCTCCATTTTATAGTGTCTTCAATTTGGTCAATATTAACACTACAACAACTTACGACAACCTACAATCTAGTCGAAGTCAAGTTCCCGACAACCGGCGGCCCAATAGTGGAGACTTAGGACGTCCTCCTTCGACACACCTATGACTCCACCTACGACAACCGATCAAGCTACGACAAGCTATGACCCTGTAGGCTTCACAATGACCACCAAAGCAATGATATTGTCCTATTTTACTTCGGAGTCACGTGAGTGATTCCGTGAAGAACCCGCTCAGCACGCATGCGCGGAATTATGTTTCAGCAGGCAACAGCGGCAGGCGGGAGTTAGGCGCTCCCGCTACAAGGCTGAAAGGAAGCTTTAGGTAAGTACTTACCTTCAGGTTAACTAGCGACTCGCGTCTGTTTGTTGCTCCAGGTGCAACAAAGCACCAGACGCAAGTGGCCCCCATTGGACTCCGGGGAAGGTGTGTTCCGTTTCACGGAAGGGGGAGAGACGCCACCAGGACCGCACACGCTGCGGTCCACGGACAGGGAGCTGCGCCGGTGCCAGTCCAGACGCAAGCGGCCCCCGTTGGACTCCGGGTAAGGAGAGTTCCGTTTTCACGGAAGGGGGAGAGCGCCACCAGGACCGCACACGCTGCGGTCCACGGACAGGGAGCTGCACCGGTGCCAGTCCCGACGCAAGCAGCCCCCGTTGGACTCCGGGGAAGGAGCGTTCCGTTTGCGGAGGGGGGAGAGACGCCACCAGGACCGCACCCGCTGCGGTCCACAGACAGGGAGCTGTGCCGGGTTCCAGTCCAGAAAACAACGGGAGTCAGGCGCTCCCGCTACAGTTAAAAAATGGACCATCAGGTAAGTCTACTCTGAGGTCGGTTTAACTGGCAAAGGAGAGTTTTTGCTTGTTCCAACAGCCAAGAAAAAAGAACAGAACAAGACTCTGTTAAGAAACCTGTCCCCAGCTCGGCTCCAGCAGACAGGCGTCTCATCAGTGGGGGGCAGAGGGCGGTAGGACCGCCAACCCGGTGCTCCGCCATCCCCGACACCGAGCCGAGCCCAGTTCCACTAGCGCCTGAGCAGCGGACTGGATGTCAAGACATCCGGCCGGTGGTATCCGATTCGTCGGACGGGGATGTCTCACCGTCTGCTTAGGGCAGAGAAGGCCGCCTGAGCCGCATGGAGCGGCTCATGGAGCGTAAGCTCCAGCGAGACTTGCTTTATGGGAAGCAGTTTCGCAGAGGGAGTTCAGGCACTCCCTCCACAGTGCCTCATGCACTGGCCATTGCTTCCTCCTCATCCGAGGACAGCTTTGGCGACCAGAGCTGGGCTGGTCAAGAAGAGGGGCACTGGCTGAACAACATCTGGAGTATGCTTTGAGGTACAGGAACAGGAAGAGCTGCTGGGTGTGGCCGCTACGTGGTTTCACCACGAGCAAGATTGCTTTCAGTCTTAACTGATGGCCAGCCTACTACATGGTAAATGGTAGGGAATTGAAGAATGTAGGTGAACAGAGGGATCTGGGAATAACTGTGCACAGTTCCCTGAAAGTGGAATCTCATGTAGATAGGGTGGTAAAGAAAGCTTTTGGTGTGCTGGCCTTTATAAATCAGAGCATTGAGTATAGAAGTTGGGATGTAATGTTAAAATTGTACAAGGCATTGGTGAGGCCATTTCTGGAGTATGGTGTACAATTTTGGTCGCCTAATTATAGGAAGGATGTCAACAAAATAGAGAGAGTACAGAGGAGATTTATTAGAATGTTGCCTGGGTTTCAGCAACTAAGTTACAGAGAAAGGTTGAACAAGTTAGGGCTTTATTCTTTGGAGCGCAGAAGGTTATGGGGGGACTTGATAGAGGTTTTTAAAATGATGAGAGGGATAGACAGAGTTGACGTGGAAAAGCTTTTCCCACTGAGAGTAGGGAAGATTCAAACAAGCGGACATGACATGAGAATTAAGGGACTGAAGTTTAGGGGTAACATGAGGGGGAACTTCTTTACTCAGAGAGTGGTAGCTGTGTGGAATGAGCTTCCAGTGAAGGTGGTGGAGGCAGGTTCGTTTTTATCATTTAAAAAATAAATTGGATAGTTATATGGATGGGAAGGGAATGGAGGGTTATGGTCTGAGCGCAGGTATATGGGACTAGGGGAGATTATGTGTTCGGCACGGACTAGAAGGGTCGAGATGGCCTGTTTCGTGCTGTAATTGTTATATGGTTATATGGTTACCTGTCTTTTCCAAAAAAAAACCTCTCCAAGACAGGTAGCCATGAGGCGTTGGTTTCATCACGCCTCCCCTAAATTGCATTTACTCAAAGTGCCTGCCATTATTGGGGGATACATTGAGCAGCACATTTAACCCAAATATCTTAAAATTGCATTGATACCCTGATGTCGGCTATCATGTCCACCTGCTCATTCCAAAAGGGCAGGGTAGTATGGCAAAACACCTGACCCTACTGTTCAACGGTATACCCCATAACGTCTAAAGGGAAGTCACAAACCTGCCCTCAATCTATGAAATTAACAGGACTATGAGAACGCCGACCACACAATCACAGATCCTGCTACCTGGCACTTACCAAACCAGTCCTAAAAAACTGGACGAAGTGTTCAAACTATTCGGCACAAGAGGGCAGAGTCTGGAATGAGCACCACACTAAACCAGACAGCAGTACCTCTACGCGTCCACCAGGGGCGTCTACCTCATGGTACTGGTGAAAGCTCGGGGCCTGCATGCCAATCCCGTAAGCCTTTTTAGGCCAGGGCCCAGAGCAGGCCCCATGGAAAATGCGCCACCCCCCAACAAACATCGTCCCTACAAGAACAAGGAACCAGAAACCGAAGAAAACAACAATGAAGACAGATAAGTATGGTTCCTACCATCACATAAAGGTGAAGGGTTGTACTAACAAGGGGTGGGTGAATCACGCCTGGTTAGGAAGCTATCACTCTTGGTAGTTATATACCAAAAAATAAATACAAGGGGAATAGAATTAATATCTTGCCACCAATTCAGCAAGCACCCCAAGGGGTCTACCCTCCCACGATGGTGAATGTCGCACCATCATTGATTAACCACTTGAGTATTTCACCAGGTATACCCACTTATGGGATTGTAACTTCTACCATGGATCCAAGGATACTTTATGGTAGACATCGACCTTGAAAATGCATACTATTCAGTACCTTTTCATATAAGTTTCGGATATACCACAATTACCTGGATGGAGTAACCATGATGAGCATTACTAATTTCATTCACTGCACATCTCACGTGGGTATGTGACAAATAAACTTGATTTGAGTATTGGATTGGCATTTAAGTCGAAGCTATCCAGAATCAATCAGCCCTGACACTTAAGAAACATTCCGTCATGGCATGTCTATATATTAACGACAGACTATCCTTGGATATAGCTTATTAGCTGCATTAACTTATTTAGCGGGCCCTGTCATATATCCAGATATTTACGTTGACCATCCACAACATTGTCTATCTGGTATTCATTAAGACTATCAGTTATGGTAACATTAACCACCAATCAACTACGTGGCAAAGTAACTGGGATAGTAGCAGCATTATCAGCTACTGAACATTGTACCTTTCCTATGAGCTGAGATACTAGTGTTCAAACTATCTCCATACCTGTAATATGGGGGCAAATGGAAATCTGGAGTGTTATCATGGAATTTATCGGCATAGGAAGGATTATGCTTGTACACTTCCACCTGTTTTGAGTAACATCTTATGTGTCCTGATGTGTTACTGAGCTTGTAATACTTAGTGCCAATGTGAATTGACTTAAACGTGTTATATATTAACTTACTTACTTCTAGTGAAGCATTTGCTCAGTAATCCACCAATTTTGCATGTTCGTTTATAAGTTAACAACATCACAGTGGTGGCATATACCAAACCACTTGGGCGGAGATCATCGATATTAGGTGACAATTTATTAACAATTGGTAACCGTATGTCGTCAAACATGTTTGACCATCAGTAACTTACCTATCAGGTGAGCTAAATACTGTAAACATACATTTAAACCAAAAATATTTGCTGAAATTACTAAGCAATATGGACACCAGATATCGATTCCTTATATTCAATTAAATCACCACGTACTAACCTACGTCACATGAAACCAATCTCAAGGCAGCGGCGATGGATACATTCCCGCGTATTGAGGGGTGGGGGGAATCTAATCTCTATGTTCTCCCTTCCTTCTACCTCTTCAATAGGTACTACGGCTTCATCAGTCGGGTACTACGCAAATTACAGTGGACTAAGTCCACAGGCATGGTTCCCAGTGATCCTCGACATGGCCATTAAAAGAATTGCAGAATTGGGAAGACCACTGCTGTGCTTGGATCAGCAGCACTATCAACATGATGACAGCATTCCGTCGCATATCCTAGGGAACATACCTGAGGACCATCAAGAAATGGGACTGTTCCAAAACAGGAACTACACATTCAACTACAACAAAAAACTGTACTGGAGCTCCTGGCAGGTCTTCACCACAATGAAGGAAATGTTCTGTCAGCCTACTCAACTTGGGTACCACAACAACAGGGTAAAGGGTACCGCTCACTGGTGATCAGATACAGGAGAGGTATATTCAATCCATTCCCCAGAAATAGGTACACCCAAATTGGAATGTCAGTGAAATCCTGACATACCTTAGGGGATGATCACCAGCCAGGTCACTCACCCTGGAACAGCCTACCCTGAAGATGGACATGCTGGTGGCCTTACCTCAACACAAAGAGCCAGTTCTCCCATCTACTGCGATTGGACAACATGGTTATAACACCAGATAGTGTCACATTTCCCATTCAAGGGCTGGCCAAACAGAACAGACCAGGAACATCAGGTCCAGTCATGAAATTCCGGGCATACCCACCTGAACCACGTTTTATGTGTCATGACCCACTTAGAGATCTACATCAACACAATAAGGAATACCGAGGGAGAGGAAAAAGTCTTGTGGGTCAGCAACAGGAAACCTCATGGTCGGGTGACGAGCTAAACTATCTAGTGGCTCAAGCAGGTACTGGGAGTTTCTGGAGTAAATAATAACGTATATAAATCGTATTCCACCAGAACAGCTTCCAAGTCAGTAACTAAGAGGATGGACGAGCCTATGGACCACATCCTGGCTACTGCAGGGTGGTCTAGGGAGTATACGTTCCAAACTTTTATAACAAACCACTGACAGAACCTGTATCGTTTGCAGAAAAAGAATCTGCAAAAAATATATAATTTAAGCCCGGGGGAGCATTTGGTCTTGTTGTGTTAATAACACCATTATTGTTTTTTACAAACAGATTCATGGTTGATTACGATAACATACTTCCTCCCTCGAATGACTTCGGCAGCGAGTGAAGTATGAACTGTTACACGGTTTGAAATCACAGAGCTTTGAAGTCTTCACGGAATCACCCGAAGTAAAATAGTAAGATTAAATGAGAACTTACCAGTTTGAAGTTTGATCTGTATTTTATGAGGAGTTACGATGAGGGATTACCACCCTCAATAATATGGATCAAACTGATAAACTTATGTCTCCTTGTCTCCTTGTCTTTACTATGTTTACTTCAATAACTGTGTCTATCTGTGATTCCACACCGCTGCTTTGAAGTATGCTGCGCATGCGTGCTGAGCGGGTTCTTCACGTAATCCCTCATCGTAACTCCTCATAAAATACAGATCAAATCATTCTGAGACATGACTGACTGCCATGGAGAAACTTCAGAGGGCTTTGTTCTCAGTAGAAGAAGAATCCCTACTGCTTGCAGCAGCCCTCATGCTTATAGATCCGCAAGACAGAAGGACAAGATGAATGGTGAAGAAGAAGCTCAATAAGAGGTCTGTGTGTTTGAAGCCCTCGTTACAGAGGAGACCCAGATCGGGCCAGTATGAGAACCTGATGACTGTGCTCCAGCAAGAAGATCAGGCTGCTTACAGAAACTTCACTAAAGTCCCCCCGAGCTATTTCAGGAGTTGAAGACACTGGTGGGCCCTCTCCTGGAGAAAAATGAGACCTTCATGAGGAAGCCACTGGAACCAGGCCTGCACCTAGCCATCACCCTCCATTACCTGGCATCAGGAGACTCCTACAAGAGCCTCTCCGACAACTTTCTTGTGGCCCACAACACCATTAGCAAGATTGTCCGAGAGACATGTGAGGCCATCATCAATGCTTATGAAGATGAAATCATGGACTGCCCTAGTACACCAGATGAGTGGAAGAGAGTGGCGCAGGGCTTTGATACAAGATGGAACTTCCAGCACACATGTGGAGCAGTTGACGGCAAGCATGTGGCCATCAGCTGTACACCCATGGGTGGTTCAACCTACTTCAACTACAAGAAATTCCATTCCATCGTACTCCTAGCTGTGGTCAATGCAAACTACAAATTCCTGTTTGTGGATGTGGGTACACGTGGCAGTGTCGCAGATGGTAGAATCTGGAAAGTGACCTCCATTGGGCAAGCACTAGAAGAAGGAACAGCAGGCTTTCCTGATCCAGATCCTTTGCCAGGAGAAGACAATCCTGACATCCACTACACACTGGTTGCTGATGATGCCTTCCACTCAGTTCATGGATGATTAAGCCATACCCTCACAGGCAGATATCAAGGGAGCAGAGGATCTTCAACTACGGTCTGTCCAGGGCAAGGATGGTCGTGGAAAATGCCTTTAGCATCCTTGCCAGCAGATTCAGATGCTTGCTGACTATGATGGAGCAGGAGTCCAAGAATGTGGAGACCATTGTGTACGCAGCATGTGTCCTCCACAACATGATCCATACCAGAAGTGCCGCAGCAGCAACCATGGAGGAGGGTGACCGCGTGGACAACCAGACAGGCAACATAACACCAGGCTCATGGAGAACTGGAGGACAGGTTGCACCTATGGTGCCACTGAGTGATTGCCAGGAAACACCGGCAAAAAGAGAGCCAAGGACCAGAGTGACCATCTCTGCACTTACTACAACTCCGAACGAGGCAGTGTACCATGGCAGAGCAACATGATCTGAAGACTAGCAACAATCATCCCACACCACAAACAGAAGTCCACCACTCCAGGAAGAGAGCCCACTATAGACCACAAGTAAGTCCCTTTTCAGGGTCACTCGCATCCTCCCAAAAGGGTTTAATTTTAAATGCAGCGCACTGTTTGTGTTTGTGCTTGTTTTAGTGATCAAAATATATAAAAATAAATTGTTTTTCAATGCAGTGCACTGCTTGTGTTTGTGTTTGTGTTTGTGATTGTTTTTATTTATCACAATATTTAAAAAGAATGTGCTTTTCAATGAGTGCACCACATGGAGCTGTGTACTTACGTTTTTTTCAATGCGCCAATCAAATTCACCGGTCAGCCTATGTCACCTGGCAACCACACAGCAAAATCAATGAGTTTTATTCCTCAGATATCCTTCACATCCTGAAAGCATCAAAACAGTGGAATACTGAATTAATGTGATGTGTGGTCAATATTAGGTACATTATGCGGTTGTTTGAAGCACAAAAATGCTTGCCAAGGCATTCAAATTGGACAGGACACCAGAAGGGCATCGAGCTAAAATGTTTACATTTATCGCAAGAGCAGCAATATGAAGGAGTGGATCTTCAGATGTCTCTTCGATTTTACTTTATATTGAAGTTCACAAAGAACTGGATTGAGACTTCCATAACACAAGTTATTTCACATTCTTTGGAAATTAGCCAAATTGAATTCAGCCAAATTGAAGGCCCTTAGCATAATTCTGAGGTATTCCTTGCCCAAGTTTGGAGTTGTACCTTTTATGTATCAAGTCCTATTGCATTGACCTTGTAAAATTACCTTAAGTGCTACTCCAGCATAATACTGAGAAAGTGCTGCATTGTTGAAGGTACTAACATTTTGCTGAGACATATTAAACAGAGACCCCAAAGGAACCAAGACAATATTTCAAAGAAGATAGAAAATATGCCCTATATAGGTCAATAATTATCCCATAAATCAATATTTCTAACATTGGTTGTCAGCTTAATGCACATTTGTGGTGTAAGATATAGTGCATTTGTAGTTGCTGTAAGAAAGGAACCCAGCTTGTAAAAACAAAAGAATGAAAACACGTCTTGGTATTCAATATTTAAAATGTGTGCTCCTAATTCCATTTCACCACATGTACATAAGATTTTTATTGCTCAAAGCAGCCATAAGAAGCTGTTTGTGAAAGAAATAGATGAATTTCCCTCTGATTTTTCCTTGCATGGGTTCAAATGGATTGCCTTTTTAATGTAACTGAGAATGGAAAACTATTTATTTACTGAACTATTTGTTTCACAAGAGACATAAAGAACTGCACATGTTGGAAGCTGGAGAAAATTCAAAATGCCGGAGGACCTTAAAGGGTCAGGCAACATCTGAGGAGGCAATGGATGAACAATTTTTCAAGTTGGACCCTTTGTCAGAGTATTTTTGTCTCAATATTGATCAGGAAGGAAGGAAGAAAGGAGAAAGGTAATGATGGAGGTGATGGTGGAAAGATGGAAGGAGGATAAAGAAGGAAGAAGAGAGGGGACGAGGGAGGGTTGGAAGGAGGAAGGGGAGGAGGGAGCGGGCAGGAGGGGAGGGAGGGAGGGAGGAAGAGAGGGGGGAAGAAAGGAAAACACTATTTACATCATACCTGACATAATGATATCCAAGTATGTTTTATAGTAAAAAAATAAACTGTCAGAGTTTAGAAAATTGTTTACTCTGCCTTATAAGTTTTCTATTAATGCTGGTTGTGCATGCTTTCTCAATGGTCCAAGTTAAAATGATCTTTAATGCACCATCTGAAAGGATGGTGGAAGTAGACCCAATTATAGCATAGCAAGTGGGTATTTTTTTTTAAGTCATTGCAGAGCTATAGGAAAAGATCACTGAAGTGGAATAATTGGATAGCTCTTTCATGGTGGTGTCTTTCAGTATCTAAGATTTTGCGTTCTAATTACTAAATATTACTAAAATTCTGATCTTGACCACATCCTGTTGCTCAGTATATTGATTTTTTAAAAACGCTGCCACTTACGGCTGTGATTTTAGGCCATCTTAGTCCCCCTCCGCTCATCAGGTGCAGAGGATTCTTCCCATCAATGAAAAATAAAAGTGTTATTAGTGTTTGAAAAATGTTGAGAATCTCTCTCCTGTCAATTGCGCCATGAAGGCCATGCCCCTTCTGGTGGGAGGGGGGAGGAATTATAAAACCCAGAAGTGTGGGTGTGGCTCAGTCTCTGCAAGATGGATGAGGGAGAGGTCATGACTCTGTCTCTGTGAATCGACTGAACACACTGAGTGTCTACTGAATGGTGAGTGTGTTGTTTTGTGGTGTTTTGTGTGGTTTTATGGTGGTTTCACCCTGCTTGAAATAGTATGAAACAGCATTTGAATGTGATGGCCTTGCACCCTGCATAAAATGGTATGAAACTGCACTTGAATTTGGTGGCCTTGCACCCTGCTTGAAATGGTATGAAACTGCGCTTGAATTTGTTGGCCTTGCACCCTGCTTGAAGTGGTATGAAACTGTACTTGAGTTTGGAGGACTTGGACCCTGCTTGAAGTGGTATGAAACTGCACTTGAGTTTGGGGGACTTGAACCCTGATTGAAGTGGTATGAAACTGCACTTGAATTTGGTAGACATGCACTCTGCTTCAAATGGTATGAAACTGCACTTGAATTTGGTGGCCTTGCACCCTGCTTGAAGTGGTATGAAACTACACTTGAATTTGGTGGCCTTGCACCCTGCTTGAACTGGTATGAAACTACACTTGAATTTGGTGGCCTTGCACCCTGCATCAAATGGTATGAAACTGCACTTGAATTTGGTGGCCTTGCACCCTGTTTGAAGTGGTATGAAACTGCACTTGAATTCAGTGGCCTTGCACCCTGCTTCAAATGGTATGAAACTGCACTTGAATTTGGTGGCTTTGCACCCTGCTTGAAATGGAATTTCGAGGAATAGCTGTGAGTCAACTGCCAGCACATCAGGCTTGAGTGACTGAGCTTCCACCCCAAGAACCGATTTGGCCCACAATGTCCATACAAGCCCCCTGGAAACCAGTCCCTTCAGCCCACAACACCCATACTAGCACTCCAGAAATCCCCCCCCCCCCCCCCCCCCCCCCCCATCCATTGGCCATCAATATTGGAATTGGTGGAGAGGTGGAATATTGCGTTGGGGGACCAACCCTCCCGTGTGAACATGGGACCCAACGGGTCCCACTTGGTCTAGTTTATTATAAACCTGCAGTCAATTTATAACTGTTCTAAATGGAAAGACTTATTCACATTCATTTCAGAACGTCACATGTAGTTTTACAACCAATTTAGTTTGGAGTTTAGTTGCTATTATACTGCGTGACACAATCAAGCCCGTTTCACACAGCAAGCTCCCAGACCAGAAATGTGCATATGTGCAATATGCAATATAGCCAGACAGCCAGTTTTAGAAATGTTGTTGGTGGATTCATTATTGGCCAGGGCTAAGAGATAAAATGTACACATGATCAGATATACACTCAGAGGCAAAGCACTAGTGAAATAAATGTATGCCCACAATTTCATGGTCTGCATTGCTGTAACAGATGCAGATCTTTCACATTGTTCTCAAAATGGATCCTTCAACAACAGAAGTGCCATACTGCAGATTTTACAGTAAATCACATCGGTAACGCAGGCACATAAAATCCTTTGTTGAAAAATGAAAACTGAGCCCTTCACTTTACATTATAATTTAAAAGCATCAATATTTTACATCCTTGCAGGTATTTATAAATGTTTAATTCATCCAAAATTGTCCCAATATTTAAACTGAAAGACTCGCAAAATGAATTAACCCTTCAGTTATCGACTAAACCTCCAGTTCTGAATGCTCCAAAACTGGCAATGCTCCAAGGTATCTTAAACGCTGAGAGTATTTGCTCAGTCACTTGAATAATATCTAATGGCATTCCCCTTTCAAACTCCACACCCACTATTCACCTACTGTCTATGTTGAGCATTACTATTACTTTCTAATATTAGCAAGTAAGCAATGTTAAGTAGATTAATTGCTGTTTCTGAGTGGCATTGTCATTCAGTCAAAAATCTTTTGTCAATATAATTACGGGTGGTGCAATGCCCGTATAGTAGAGCAGCAACATTGCAGCTCAAGTGAACTGGGTTTACGCCTGATCTCTAATGCCATCTATGGAGTTTGCATGTTGTCCCTACGGCCACATGGGTTTCTTCTGAGTTAATCAAGTCTGATTGGTTTCCACCCACATACTAAAAATGTACCCTGTGCAGGAAAGGAAACAGATGCGTCCAACTTCCTTTCTTGGACAAAATATTTATCCCCTAAAAGGATGAACAGCTATTTTTTTTTAAACATAGTCTTCATGCATCCTTTCTGAATGGCCTGGAGTTTCCTTTAGATTTTAATGATTGGATTTCAGAAAATGGTATGAGAAAGACCCTGCATTGTGTTTTCTTAATCCTCCTTTACTAATATAATTTGAGAAAATCTTCACGATTACAGAAGTTAGTACTATCCATGAGATTATTCTGCTGCTGGGATCTTGTGCTGTAGTGAGGTATGTGGCGTATCCACAAATCTGCCCAACATAGACCTTAGTCTCAATTTGACCCTTATGGTGGAAATGCACAATGAAATAACATCTGGATATTTGTCTTCATATTAAATGATGTTACTGGAATTTATGATGAGATTGGCAGAAGATTAAATTAGTGGACAGATGTTCTTCCTTTCTGTATTTGTGGGGTTGCAATAGAATTTACAAGTTGTTATACATGTAAATATGTTATCACAATGCTATCAATTGCTTGTTCATAAAGGGCTTAGAAAAGACACAAATGCAATTCTTTGTTACAAGATGACACAAAGTGCTGGAGTAACTCAGCAGGTCAGGCAGTATTTCTAAAGAATATGGGCAGGTGACATTTTGGGACCTGAAACATCACCTGTCCATGTGCTCCATGGTGCTGCCAGACCTGCTGAGTTAGTCCAGCACTTTGTGTCCTTTGTGTATTAACCAGCATATGCAGTTCATAAATTCTACTTTGTTTGCTATATGAATGAATAGATGATACTTGATTATCACATGTGACTTATCACAGTGAAATTCTTTGTTTTGCATACAGTACACAATGTATACAAAAGGTCGTCACATATAGGGTGCTGACAAAATTACAAAGTATTCATTATAGTTCCTATAATCCCTCGTAGTTCTCGACGCTCCTACCCCACCCCCATGCTGGGTCCCTCTTTGTTCTCTCACCGCCCTGCCTTGCTGGGTCCTTTCTCCTCAGCGGCTCCCCCATGCCGGGTCCCTCTTCATTCTCCGCAGTCCCCCTTCACCAGGTCCCTCTTTGTTTTCTAGGCGGCGTGTCCTAAACCGACCACGGGCCCACCTCCGATACATGTTTCATTCTACCATACACTGGTCTCAGAATACATGGTACATTTCCGACCATGCTTAGCAGGAATGTTCGAATCGGGTGGAGATTTCAGAAGGATTCCGATGTAAATTAGGGATTGATCCAAACAATAAAGACATTTTAGACAGCTTCATCTGAAGAAACAAAATGACGACTGAAAATAAGATGCAATTATTTACCGGATTAGTTCAGACAGCTGTCGTGAATGCTGATGGCTTTGTGCAGGATCGTTCACTCCACTCAGTAGAACAGAAACAAGGACAAGCATGGCTGCAACAATGATCCTGTGCTCTTAGTTTCACGCATTAAGCGATGTGTGCAGAGCAAATCAAAATCCCTGGTAAATACCATTATTTTCTTGACTACCCAGAAGAATTAGGGTAATGTGAATAGAGTGAACTAAGAGGATGTGGACACTTCTTGAACTATGTGCAGGCAAGTCGAGCCCAAAGATCACTCTGCTTTTACAGACTAATTTTCAATCATCGGTCACCCAAGGACACTAATACAAGGACAGTATTGATGCCAGTCTGCACATCTCCTCCTGGCTTCACATTCCTTTAAACAACCTAACATGTCCTTGTCCTGAAAAGTTCTGCTAAAAGGGCACTAATCAGAATACACAACTCTCATTTTCCATCATACTTACTGAACTGCAGAGCATTTCCAGCTTTTATGTTAATCGTTTATATATCTTGTCTGCACAGGAAAAACACACATGCATGAATGCACCAATGGGAAGTAGAGCAAATCATTCATGAAGCTAAGAAATTTCCCAGCATACAGTGAGTGTCAATAAACAATATCCACTCACAATGTTGTCATTTCATTTACTGTGTGATTTTTGAGGAAAAATCACACTGTGAGAAAAAACAAAATTTTACATAGATTACTTATCTAGCAGCATTTTAGGTTTAGTTTCATCTGTTTAATGCACTTAGTTTCATCTGTTTAAAGTTTTATTTTATCTATCTTTAATTGAGAGAAAGGGAATTTATCTTTGACTAAATAGACCCATTTGCCACTCAAAAATGATTAATTGCCCTTGGGAAAAGAAATGCTAACTGATTGGGGGTACAAGTCAAATGTTCTGTAATCAGATGAAATAGTTATTTTGACTTTGAGATATAGCTTTATGTTATCAGTACTTAATCTTTAATTTCAATAAATTTGTTTTTCAGATTTTGCAGTCTGTTAGAATGTTTATTCTGATGTTAACCAAAGCATGAGAAAAGAAAAGAGAGCTTGTACCATTTTTAGTTAAGCTAATCTCACTGGCTGGGTCTTTAGTTCTTTCTGAACCATATTTCAGCACTAGATATTGCATAGATTAAGTTTTGGGGAGTTTCCTGACTATGCAATGCATTAAAAGCAAATTAAAATAACCTCATTCTGGTCAGAATCAAGTACTTTTCTCACCACTCTCCTTAGTTTTGTTTTCACTATTCTCCAATTGTTCTTGAACCAAATTCGATTCATCAGTCATTACTATCCATTGCAATTGCATTGCACAAACAGTCCCCTGTCCAATGTGCACATTCCAAATCTCTAAATCTTCCTTTAAAAATACTGCAACAACTTCAGCTCTCCTGGTCTTTTTGGATTACCAGAGATATCATGATTTTAAGACATTTAGTTTTGTGCTCTGCAAATCTTTTTTCTTCCTTAGTTGTTTTTATAAAATCACTCTCCTCTGTCAAATGTGTTATGAAAGGGCTTATAACTCTCTGCAATGGATTCAAGTATGCGTTGTTGTGCTAAATATTTTACAAAGATTTTGAGAACAATAAAGATGATCTAATTAAAACACTAAACCCATAGCAGGATACTTCTGATGGTCAATGCTGGTAAACAGAACGTTTGGTAAACTACTGTTTTTACATCTTGCAAAAATCTTGAAACTAGCTTCTTCCCAGCTGTTATCAGGCAACTGAACCATCCTATCACCAATTAGAGAGCGGTCCAGACCTACCATCTAGCTCATTGGAGACTCTCAGACTATCTTTACTCAGACTTTACTAGATTTTATCTTGCACTAAACGTTATTCCCTTTATCCTGTATCTGTACGCAGTGGATGGCTTCATTGTAATCATGTATAGCCTTTTCACTGGCTGAATAACATGCAACGAAAAAAGCTGTTCACGTGACAATAATAAGCTAAACTAAACATTTTGTGATTGCATTTACAGCACACAGGCTCGAGATTTACTCAAGACCATTAACAAATGCAGGATTTAGCTTCCAAGGTGCACTTTTTGATCACCACTTGGGCAGTGTTTTGGCAAAATGAGCAGTTGAACGCTAAATTATTCACCCATAATCAAACCTTTGTGTAGTGTGAGGGTGACACTGGTAAAATGAAAAAACAAAAGGGTCTTAAAAAATGAATATGAACTCAGCTATTATAAATGCTTTTTTTTCTAAATATGTTGTTGGTCTGTTGATATGAATCATATTTTGTATTCGTGAAAGATTTTTGTTTCTAACCAGCTATTCTTTCTGCCATTGGTATAATGAGCAAACATTCTTCAACCTTTCTGTGTTGTTCTTTGTATTTCCTTAGTATTATTCAATTTCAGTCAACAGAATGTTAAAATATGTAGATTATCTGCACCAGTTGATTATGGATGTTTTTAAATTCTAAATTAGTCTTCTCGTCATGGAGCAAATCTTTAATTTTGATTATTTCCATAACGAAGTGTCCACTAAAGTGAGAACTGGAACAAACTCTGCAGAATGTGGTTTTAATTGTTGTCCTCTGGATATTATTTTTGCAGACATTTTACGCATGAATAGAAAATGTAGATTGAGTGCCCTGTTTGTTAGATGATAAGATAAGCCTATTTTGATTCTAGTTTGCTCTACATTTTATTTATTTTTAAATAAAATTATGTTATAGAAATTGATTGGTGTTTATCATCAGAATAAGGCACAAGTAAAGGCCTCCCTTATTTTAGCCATTTTTGCAGATTCTGATCAAGTGGGAATATTTTGTTAGTTTATTATAGGTAGGCAGCAAACTCTTCCTGATTTTTAGAACTCCAATAAGTTGCTTTTTAATTGCATGCAATGCCAGGGCAGTAGATGACCAAATCATTCTGGTTGAATAGGCCTGATCACATGCAATTATGGATGGAAAGGAATGGAATACTTTATTATCACATGTGACAAGGCACAATTAAATTATTTTCTTGCGTGTCCAAGGTATGCAAATAGTCGCTACATAAGGGGGTTAACAAAGTTACAAAGTACCCCTGCCGGCTCCTCCTTTGTTCTCTCCCCACCCTCTTCCAACGGTCCCCCCACACCGGGTCCCCATTGATCTTCCCTTGTGCCCTCATCGACGACCGGCCGCAGGTTGAACCGCGAGGCTTTGCCGACTCCACCACGATGCTCCATCAGCCGCGAAGTCCCATCATTGCTGCTGTGGCTCACTGCTGCCACCGAGGTTCCACCACTGCCGAGGCTCACCACTGCTGCCAATTAGCAAACCAATGGTCTCTGAATGTATAGTTACTGAAGTGGAATTGTTCTTCCTAAGAATTGGAAGGCGAGAACTTGCTGTGTATTATATGTTTTTATCATGGAGAACTTTTTTTATTTACTATCCTTCTTATTTGTGGTCCAGGCAATGTTGTATACTATTTTTTTCACAGAACGTTAGCTGCAGATATGAATCAGGTAGCTGCAGAGATTGTAAGTTAATTGTGGGAACCTTTTGGGTCAGAGTCAATTGTAACAGATAAAGAACCAGAACAAGATATGGAGTACAACAAATGAAACAAGAAATGGCAAACAAGATGAAGGAGAAATAAAACAAATCTCAAAGAGCCAATAAGAAAATAATCAAAGTTAAAAAGTGGAGAAATCTTTTAAGATAGGACCATCCTTTCTAAATGTTCACACCCAGCAAAGCTAGGCCATTTAACACTCGGATGCCTTTTTTTGTAATTTACTGTATTTTAAACGTTGCTCTGTAAGAAAACATTTGGAGGCAGCCAGCGATGTTCAAAAGTCTTATTCAATTTTAATGGCTGCCTTTACAATTTAAAGTAGTAAGCAAAAGTAAAGTTTGGAAAGAATTGTCATGCATGCAAAATGCAAAATATGGTTTTTGGATCATGTCTGGCAGAGAAATATGTGAGTTGCTTGTAAAAATGTTTGACTGCCAGAGGAAAACATAGCTATTGTCTTTACATACTTGAATGTTATTTATTATCCTTCCTTTTGGTTCCCAACCTTCTCTTGCTGCCAGGTTTTTAGCCTACCTCTTCTCCTATGCCACATTGGGAAACGGAAAATTACTCATTTGTAATAGAACATGCAGCGAGTTATATTTTTATTTCCACTGTTTATTTTGCCAGCTTTTTTTTTGCTTAGTTATCAGATGTCACATTCATGCCAAACTCTGCTAACTGTGCAACACAGTTCATAAGTAACAGAATCTTCCATAGTTTATTTATTTTGTGTTTTGGGGAAATCTGAGTGTAATTCCTCTATAATTAATTCAGCATCTATCCACCCCCCCTCCCCCCCTCCACCCCCCCCCCATCCCCACCCCCCCCAAACTAATTTGAGGATGGCTCATTATTATCCTGTATTGTTGTTTAAAGTTAATTGAACATATGTTATGACATGGGATAGTTTTGGTGTAGTTCTCACGGCCCTGATGTTACAAAGGACCAAAGTTTATTGCTGTAACTTGGCCCTTCTAATGATCGCAACTCTTCCTTGTCTCTGACGGTTGAGCCAATCCACAATTCCCAATGACGTGTGTAGTTTAAAATGTCAATCTATGCAAGTAAATAAACTGATAGATTATCTCTATAACAATTTATTTTTGAAATGCAAATATAAAAATGTAAATAACTCACTTCATGCATGCAACATATATGAATGATTTCCCTAAATGGTTAATGCTGTTCATAAATGTAATATAGTGTACGAAACGTGTGCAAATTTATGGTAGACAAAAATGCTGGAGAAACTCAGCGAGTGAGGCAGCATCTATGGAGCGAAGGAAATAGACAACGTTTCGGGTCGACCGCCTTCTTCAGACAAATGTATGCTATGTAAATGCAAGTGATATTTATTAAATAATGTTCACAGAGCCTTAACAAGATCTGTCCCATAGTTCACATTGCATTCCACTTTTCCTCTTACATAGATTTTTTTTTCCCATAACAGTAACATGAGTTTATTTTTCAAGATAAAAATAGTTTACGTCGAAGATTATATTTATCTCAGGAAGTTGTGCTTGAGAACGCAGTCATCTGTAAAAAAAAAGTTTGAAATTCGACCCCTTGGATTTACCCTTTCCCCAAATGAAAACCTAATGTTTCTGACTGCAGGCGGGTCTCGGCTTCTTGCCATGGTGCGATCGTTTACAGATGGTTCAATTGGGGACAGTTAAAAGAACAGAAACAAACTTCTCCGAAATAAATCCCTCCAAATTTTTCCTTAGCTCGGCTAAACTAAACAAAGGAGAGGACGCCAGATATTCCATGCTCCAATGTACCATTCAGCAAAAAAAAACTTTCACCTTGGGGCCTTATAATGTTAAACAGAGTAGGGAACACGGGGCGAATAGAATTATTATAGAAATAACGGCTTCTGCAGAAGGGTGCGAAAGAAGAGGGTACCAATATTTTGGCGGTTATGGAGATTTATCGCAGATTTATGATTTTTTTTCTCCATTATATGGTAAAAATTGATCAATATTTACCTCGTTCTACAACAGCAACCCCAGACATGAAACCAGACTAAATATCACATCAGTTTCACTGAATTGCTGTTTTACAAATAACCTGTTCCTTTGACCACGTAGCCACTTTTATTTCAAGGGAGATGGTCATCTTTTTTGTTTCTTCTTGTTCAATAAATTAAACCCGAAAGGACAAAGAGCTCCAGACTATCTTCTTTCATCGGCCTGCAGCGGATAAAAATGGAGGTGGGCGGCTGGTGCTTTTGCTCGTGGATACAAGGCATGTAAACAGATGTGACCGCAGAGAAAGGCACATTTGAATAGTTGCATTGTTCAACGAGTGACTCCAAAGTGTTTGCGCGGAGTAAGTCAAGCTGCCGGTGGACGGTTGTAAGGGATGACTTGCCCACAAAGCCAGACAGTGCTCAGGCTCAGAAACGTTTCCAACTGAAACATTCTACTTCAGTCTTATCCCCTGGAGACTTCTTGAATTCAATGGGTATTTTTCTTTTCTAATGGAGGTATGCTGCCTAGTCTCGTGCAGCACAGATGTTTGGTGTTCAGACTTTAAGGGGAAAATAGCCACTAAAGAGACAAGGCAAATTATAATAGCATTTTTGTTCCTGTAAAACCGAGTGCGCTCACAGGGAGGGGAAAAGATTGTTTAAATGGGACATGCCGATTTAGTTTATAAGAAGATAAGTAAAACGTAACACCGAACGTACATGAAAAATACCATCATGCCTAATTCTTAAGCGAGTTTAATGTAAATAGTATTAGAACATTGCTGTTAAAAGTCTCGCGAGCAATCAAAGTGCTTTTGTGCAATTGAAACCGGACAGATATGACAACCTAAAATAGACACAAAAAGCTGGAGTAACTCAGCGGGACAGGCAGCATCGCTGGAGAGAAGGAATGGGTGATGTTTCGGGTCGAGACCTTTCTTCAGGTTAAACCAGATTCTACAGTTCCTTCTTACACAAATATGACAACCTAATTTGTATTTCTTCCACACCAAGCGTTTGGAGTCCAGCCCTGATGTAACTAATAGGATTTCAGCAAGAGACCAAAGGGGTGGGGTGTGTGGTGGAGATATCCTTGGTAGCTTTAACTCAAAACTGATGTCGTGTCCATCACCCTCCCCTTTAGTTTCATCTGACAGGATTGGAGGCGCTTTTCTTTATATGAATGTGTGCCATACATTCATGGACCTCTTTTTAGGCTCAGGCCTCTTTTGTTTAGAATGAACTCCCTCCCCCCCCGCCCGGCATGTCCCAGCTCCGACTCAGCTGCCATATGGCGTGGATGAAGGAGGGAGCTCATAGTGGGGGGGGGGGGGGGGGGGGCAACAGCCAGTAACGAATTACATTGATTTATTTTACCCTTAAGTAAATCTGCTGAGAGCGCTTGGGGTAAAAATCTTCCATTGGCCAAACGCATCTGCCGTATAATGCGATAGACTAGGTCGGTTACGCCTCCATTTATTGGCAATAAAAATATATATGAAACAATTCACACACCAGACCGAGTCGTTTGTCGAGAGGACGTGCCCGTCTCCATTTCTTATTAGCAGTTCACTTCTACAAACAGCCCTTGAGTTTTCAGCAAAAACAACGCAGTTTAATTCCCTCTGCTCTTTTTCTATTTTCGCGTGCATGGGAATGGAATCTGTTCGGCAGTCTGAGGCGAGCATGCCTCCCCTGCTGCTGTGCGAGATATTGGCCAGCTTTCTGATAGTTTGTTAAATGATGCTGAACCCGTCCCGCTAATGGTGGCTGTCAAATTCCAACAGAGGCGGCCGGAGAATAGTTTGCATCGGTCTTATTGGGGGAGTTTCAGACTGAGAGCAGGCTGCCTCTCCTGCTGTTCCTGCTGCAAGCTCTCTGCCTCTCTTTGTCCTGCGTGCATTTGGGTCAGAAGATCAA
This sequence comes from Leucoraja erinaceus, assembly GCF_028641065.1. Classification (NCBI taxonomy): domain Eukaryota; kingdom Metazoa; phylum Chordata; class Chondrichthyes; order Rajiformes; family Rajidae; genus Leucoraja; species Leucoraja erinaceus. The sequence goes on along the minus strand of NC_073377.1, from coordinate 131,309,776 downwards.
TCAAGTCTTGACAAAACCTTGAAAGACTCCCTAATACATTGCAAAGTGTGGCGATGCTGTGTACTGATTTACATATCGCTGAGATTTACATCAGTATTGGACGGCACACAACAATTGTGTCTATCAAGTAACTGTACAAATGGTGGGAAACAACAAAAAAACTAATTTTAGCCCAAGAATGACTAAATATACCCAATTCCCGAATTGCAACTCGTACGTTCATTTTAACATCTCACCCTTTCACATCTTATTAAAGACCGTCGACTGAAAAGAGCAGAACCTACATAACAATAGACCAAATGGCCCTTTGAATGAATGGCTGAAATAAAGGGGTGTAACTCGACGTGACAAAAATAGTGCAATTTGACACTACATTTAAATACTTAAAGTAAGAATACAGCTATAAACTGCATTGTTTTTGCCCGAAATATTGTGCCCCAATTTTAATGTAAATTTAACCGCTTTCTTGAAACACAAACAATTTTAAGTGCGTTTGTACAGAAAAACAGAATCAGACGAGGCGCGCACACATCCACCCACACACATTCAGAAACATATTCACGTACTGACCACTTACAAGTTCCGAATCAAAATTGAAATTTAATTTTCTATGACAAGTTCTAAATCATGGGGAAATGTTTTTATTTAAATATATGAGGGTTCGTTGTGAGTTTGTGTTTGCGGCTTGATGTGAAAGGCAAAGATCAAGAACTAAGATTAATATAAGAATCATAGAAATGACCTGCAATATAATGGTGCAATGACTGTTAGGTTGAAAATAGATAAGATTCTCAGGTAGCCACGCTGAATAGTAGACACACAATGCTAGAGCAACTCAGCGGGTCAGGCAGCATCGCTGGAGAAGCGGAATAGGTGACGGTTCGGGTCGAAACCTTTCTTCAGACGGGTTACAGATTAGTCATGATCTTCTATGCCAAGGCACTGCACCAATTTGTGTCTTCTTCCTAAAGTGTTTCACTGCCGCCGTGTTCAGTTGTCGTGCGTTTGGGTGGTTAGCTAAGCTAAGCAACAAGTTACTTACAGCGCTTCGACGCTCTGCGTTAAATTGTCCAAAATGTGAATTCAAAATGAGTGGTTGTAAAATGGCATGACTTAATGTGTATGAATATATTGTGGCATGAGGAACTTTACTTCTGCAACATAACATAATTAGCAGTACTGTCTTACTGATGGCATCTGCCCGAGGATTTAGTACAGTGACAGATGTCTCTGCGTATAGACTGAACAAATCTTCCTTTTGGGGGCGATTTCTTTTTGCAGGATTAGAAGTTCTTTTTAAATATGTCACCAGTGTCTTCGCTTATTGTGAAAGTTGTAAGCAATTGATGAGAGCTGTGTTGATTTTTGACTGTAGCGCCGAATTAGAGGCGAAACAGGACGCTTTAGTAACTTTTCCTTAGAACTTAAAGGTCGGGGTGTCACATGGATGAAAGAGAATATGGCCAGGACAAATATTCATCAGGAGCAAGCCTGGTTGAAGGCCGCGTCTCTGAATATTGATCAATCTTCTTTGTTTGGGCGCAGTTCGTTTTAGTATCTAGCACCTGTTGACTGGGACAAGGATGATAAATTAAACCTATATAATATGCACCAGAAAATCTTACTTCCCAAAGCGCCTAAAATATTTCAAGCTAAATCCAATTGTCTTTGTTTTTCTATCGAGTTGATTACGCATTAAGTTTGTGACTAAAGTTGTACGTAAACAGTATTTTAAAAACGTAGCCGGTAGTTTCCGATTGGCTATCACGAATTGGACTTGTGCCACGGAGCTGCATGCGCTCATTTCCAAGCAATGAATTTGTCAATAAAACAGAACCTCTTGTTGTGCCTTCGCAAAGAGCCACCTGTAATTTGAAGTTGTAATGAAGACGGCGATTGTTGGGTCGCATTTACTGGCTCATCAATATCACTTGCCCAATTAAAGGTGCTTGTACGAATACAGTAAAAAGCCACGCCGAAGCATGGGACGTGGAGTTTTCTTTTAATTGTCAACTTCATAAACAATCTATCTTACCCAAAGGACAACTTAACCTCTTCCCTTGAATTAGTACCACACTATGCAGACTCCAAAACAATAAATGGTTGTTTTCAATAGAAAATGGCCTCGTCACGTTTAATGAAATACCGCACTCCTAATGAATCGCCTAATGAAGCTCGAAATCACCAATTGTGCAGGTTAGAATAAAGTAATCTTGCACGAGATTTTGTTTTGTGACGAATTTAATACGGACGCCATCGACGGGATATAATATACCGCCAAGACATTAACTTCAAAGGAACGTGCACGTGGATTAGGCGATTTCCATCATTCCCACGCGAGCTTTTTTTTCCTTTTAATTGCATTGCAGTATCTCAATTGTTGACGCTGGCCTCTCTTTGCATCAATACAATCCCGCTACATTCAGGAATTTAAGTATGGTACATTGTGTCTCTTAATATCCTAACGTGATAAAATCACTCAAAAAAGCTGCTAATCCAGCAGTTTCAACATGTCCCCTCCCCAAAAAAATGTTTTAAAGGTTCTGGTGCACGTGCCAACTTGTGTACTTTTTTGTAGGTAACGAGGTCAGTGGGAGTAGGTTGAGATGAATAATCAGCATTATTGTGTAGACAAAGGCAATAAAGGCCGTGTGCTTTCACTGCTGGCTACTGGGAGCTGCAGGAGTTAATTGTATGAATGCTAATAGCACAGCCTCAGCGGCAGATGCTCGCGTGCCTTCACAAAAATCCTTCTTCAAATTCCAGCGACAACAAAAAAAAATGACTGATGTGGTGGCACCCCGGCGATCGAGATGCCAGAATCCTAGCTACATGCCACCTGCCAGATCCATTGTCACACGACTAACAATGACACCGCTGTTTATTATAAATCAGGACACATTTATAGCACAGCCATTGCAGTTTACTTAAAGACATCTGACACGCAGCAATCCAGTATGCGAATTTATCACTTTGCAATGCTCGTTAAAAAGCGAGATCAGTTTTGGTCGAACGTGCAACAAAAAAAAAGTCCCCTTTTCCAGCAAGTTGCTAACAACTATTTTAGCTGCTTCCGTCTCGAAGTCATAGAATTAGACAACGTAAGTAACGCCTGGTGTTGTCAGTCACAATGTTCCACTCAAAAATAGTTCAGGCTACATCATCCAGAAGTAATAATGAAATAAAACTTAAGAATTAGTAATCAACAGGAATGGATCTCATTTTTTTCTGTCTGAAGAAGGGCTCCGACCCGAAATATCACTTCTAACTGTTCTCCAGAGATGTTGCCTGGCCTGCTGAGTTACTCCAGCACTTTGTGTCCTTTTTGGGTTTTTTTTTTGTGTTGGGTCTGGGTAAAGTTTATCTCCAAAGTCCTCAATTGGTCATAACCAAGTCTTTCGTTTACACAACAGATCGCATTTTGTGACTTGTTTGTCAATTTCTGCACGCATCTGCACAGCAGGTTTTTAATAACTTTTTCTGAGATTTCAAAACTCACCATACAATATTAAAATCTGCCTATGCACTTGGTAATCTAATTTCCAGATTTTGTGCCCAGATGCATTCTGTAAATAGCCCATGTCCAACCTAGTTAACAGTGGCCGAGGTTTTTCGCAGTATTGTAGTGAGGCTGTGATTATGACTTGGGACCATGTTTAACTTTATTATGCCTTCATGCCATTTGTACTACAGACGCCCGAGTTTGCTTGCTAGTTCCACAATGTGTTCTTAAACCCGTATCTAACTTTGTTAGGTTGGCTATGGTTCTTTGACTATGTAACCAGCGAGGTTCTTTGTGTAATCACATAGACATTAAAATAAAAATGATTTATATTCGGAACTTGGCGTTTAATATTAAAGGACTAATTTCGACAAAACACGCTTAATAGTTTCACGATATGGATAAAATGTTCTACTCGTTATTTTATAAGAAAAACAAAGGAGTGCAAAATTACTTGTAGTTATAAATGAAACCATCACGAATGATAGAACAATCACCCCATGTTGTTTTTACATTTTTCTATATGAAAATATTGCGCGATTTAAGTAGTACACATTTGACATTTCAGGCAAAATAAATAAGCAGGGTATGAGTAATATTCAGAAAGTCGAAAATAGTTGCTTCCTTTCGGTAAATTAAGCATTAAACTAACAACGTTACATAAGTATCCAGGTGCAATGATCAGATAGGAAGCATCATAGCCTAGAATTAGTGGCAAACAAAAATAAATACATAAATACTCTTAGTGTTACCAAATTTTGGATAAAATAAGAATATTTGCTAAAGAAAAGGACACCATTATGCTAAAATGCAAGAAGTGTATTGATTTTTAGTATTAACCAGGACCAAAGAAAGATTGCCTGCTGTACTAACTTAATGATTGACTCAAAAAAGGGGGATTAATTCAACAGTTCCTGAAGCACCAACAGTTACCTGACCCTACATGTGAGAGTTTAAATGAGATAAGATAGACTAGACTAAGCTCAGGCACAAATAACATGTTAATGTTTTGACAAGCCTGCTTTCTGTTCATTAACACCATTTATAAATACTGGGTAGAAAGCAGAGCTAAGTTACCTGAACAGGTTGCCTGCAGTCCTGATGCTGGGTCTTGACGAAAAATATCAAGTATTCCTTTGCTGCCACAGATGCTGCCTAACCTGCTGAGTTGCACCAGTAGCTTGTTTACTTATTACAGTCTCTCTGTCAGCCTAAAATGCATTTCACAAGTGAAACTCTGAAGATCAAGCACATTATGGCAGTTAAACACATATTTCCAAAAATATCATGCCTAACAAGGTTTTGAATGTGAATCAATCTGCTCTGTTCTGGTTAGATTATTAACACAGACATTGATGGCAGTGTAAGGCCCCTTTGGTCAAACAGATTGCAGAACAAAAGCCCAAATCTTCAGTTTATCACCTCAACCAGATGCTGGGAACTTTTGTCCTGCAATTGATCCCTTCAAATAATTGCACTTTGAAAGAAAAATGTAACATAATTCCATTTTTATTATTAACAGTTAGCTAAAATTACCTATAGCATTGCAGGACACATTATTCCATAAAACAATATTCCAGTTGTTATGACTTTCTTATTTCCGGCAATAAAACTTTCATAATTAAATTAAAGAATGATAGAGAAAATCAGAGACTTCTTCAAACTATCTAGTAATCATTTTCATTCATAAACCCAAATACATGAACAGCAATAGTGAAAAGCCATAAACTCAATGTACACATGAATGCAGTGGCTCAAGAAGCCAGATTGTTCACATCATTTTTCCAGGACCAATTAAGGATCGCCAGTTAAAGTTAATCATGCCAGTGGCATCTAAACCACAAGTATACATTTTTTAAACTGCATGTTCCAGCCTGGCCTTCCAGATATTTTGAAAAAAAAAGGCCTACAAAAAGTCTGATGGCCCAGATATTATGTTAAATATTGAGGAAATTGAATTAAATTGCATTTAATACAATGCTGGAATCTTGACAGATAAGGCGGATGAACTCCGGGGTTTGCATAAGTATGTGTGAATAGACATTACAGAAACCCAGTGAATGGAGGGACAGGACTGGCTGCTTAAGGTTCCAGGATACACGTGCTACAGGTGAGATAGAGATGAGGGTAAAATAATATGAGGAATTGCTTCATTGATAAAGGAGAATATCGCAGCAATAGTCCGAGATGACATTAATGAAGGAACATCCAGTGAGGCTATATGGGTGGGGCTGAGAAAGAAAACAGGGATGATTATATTGCCGGGTTTGTACTACAGGCCACCAAATAGTCAATGGAAATTAGAGGAAGAAATATGCTGGGATATTGCAATCAGCTGCAAGACTAAAATGGTTGCCATGGACTTTCCCAATATAGATTCAGATTGCCATCTAAGGGCTTAGATGTCTTGGAATTTGTTAAATGTGTTTATACTCTGAGAGTCGTGGGAGAGTTGGTGGGTGGGTGAGACTTTTGGGACCAGCAAACACAGTTCTAATAGTTTTAAGGTAGTAATGGATAAGAACATGTCTTGACCCCAAGTTAAAGTTCTAAATTGGGGCAAAAGCATACTTTGATGGTCTTAGACAGTGACTTGAAAACGTAGTTGTTTGTGGACAAAGGGATGTTTGGAAAGTGGGATACTAAGAGTTCAAGTTATGCATGTTCCAGTTAGAGTGAAGAGCCAGACAGCTAAGAGTAGGAACCCTGGACGATTGAAGAGAGAAATTGAAGCCTGGGTCAGGAAAAAGGAGGCAAGGGTCAGGTTTAGGCATCTGGGATCAAGTGTATCCCTGGAGGAGTAGAGGGGATTGAAGAACACACTGAAGAAGGAAATTAGGAGGGCAAAAAGAGGACACGGTATAGCTGTGGCAGCATAGTACATGGGAGATTGTGTCTCACAAATATTATTGAGTTTTTTTTAATGTAACCAAAAAGATTGATGAGTGCAGGGTCATACAATGTTGTCTAAATGGACTTCAACAAGGACTTTGATAAGGTTCCACATGATAGGATGCACTGGATGGTTAGATTGTTTTGGATCCAAGAAGAAGTAGATCTGAAACATCACCCATCTTTTTTCTCCAGAGGTGCTGCCTGACCCGTTGATTTACTCCAGCACTTTATGTCTATATTAACTGGATACAGTATTGGCTTCATGGTGGGAAGCAGAGTGTGGTGGTGGAGGCTTGTTGTTTTGCCTGGGTGGCTTGTGACTAGTGATGTGCCTCGGGGATCAGTGCCGGTCATTGCTGCTTGTCATTAGTGATATTGATGAGAATGTACAAGGCATGGTTAGTAGATTTGCAAGTGATGCTACAATAAGTGGTATCAGACAGTGAGGATGGTTGTCAAGAACTATGGCTGGAATTTAAGCAGTTGGGCAAGTGGACTGAGGAATGAACAATGGAGTTTAATTCAGATAAATGTAAGGTGTTGAATTTTGATAAGATAAACAAGGGAAGAACATTCTCAGTGAATGGTAAAGCCTTGGGGAGTGATGCTGAGCAAAGGGAACAAATACATTGTTCCCCCAAACTGGAGTCACAGGATAGAATGGCGAAGAAGACTTTGGGCATTTCGGTCTTCATCAGTCAGGGAACTGAGTATAGACTTGGTAATTATTTTACAGTTCTACACGATGTTGGTGAGACTGGACTTGGAGTATTGTGTACAGTTTTAGATGCCATTTAACTGTAAAGAGTGCAGTTAAGGTTTATGTATAGATGCCATGTACTGTTGGTGGGTGGGTGAGATTTGTGGGACCAGCAAACACAGTTCTAATAGTTTTAAGGTAGTAATGGATAAGAACATGTCTTGACCCCAATGTCTTGAACTGTAAAGAGTGCAGATAAGATTTATGGAGGTATTGCCAGGATTTGAGGGCCTGAGCTACAGGGAGAGGTTGGGCAGGTTAGGACTTTATTCCATGGAGTGTAAGAAGCTGAGGGGTAATTTTATCAAAGTATAAAAAGCCATGAGGGCAATGGGTAGGGTGAATGCACAGAGCTTTTTTTCCCAGATTGGTTTAGTTTAGTTCAAGTTAGTTTAGAGATACAGCATGGAAACATGTCCTTTGGCCAACTGAGTCTATGCCGACCATTGATCACCCATTCACATTAGTTCTATGTTATCCCTCTTTCACATCCCCTCCCTAAACACTAGGTGCAAATTTACAGCAGCCAAATAACCTACAAACCTGCACATGTTTGGGATGTGGCAGGAAATCCGAGCACCCAGAAGTCACAAAGAGAATGTGAAAATTCCACACAAACAACACCCGAGGTTAAAATTGAACCCGGTCTCCGGCTTTGTGAGGCAACAAATATACCAGCTTTGCACTGTGGCATAGATTTTAAGTGAGAGGGGAAAGATTTAATAGGAACCCAAGGGGCAACTTTTTCACTCATAGGATGGTGTGTATATGAAAGAAGCTGCTAGAGGAAGATGAAGCAGGTACAATAACAATACTTAAAATTCATTTGGACAGTAACGATTCAGAGCGATATGGACTAAACCAGGGTAAATGGGACTAGGTTGGATGGAGCATTATTGGTTGCCATTGGCAAGTTGGGTCATAGGGCCTGTTTCTGTGCTGAATGACTTTATGACTCCCATGTAAAGCGTGAAGGGGACCATAGACAAGATTTTAGGGGAGCTAGTTATAACAAATTCAAAATGACAACAATCAATTTCTGATCACTATGTCCCGATCATCACTTACCACCAACAATAAGGAGAGTTATATCTATTGGAATCCAGAGTAATCTCTCACATTAATCTAATAGCTTACATCAGTCATAGTGCTACAGCTGCAGATAACAGATATGAGCATTGTGATTCCAAATCACTCTGGAATTGACTGCAAGGATTAATGCAAGAATGCCGTGTGAATCTGTCTTTAATTCAGTATCCATTTTTCTGTGAAATATTCATCCATTGAAAAATTAGATCAAACTGATGGAGGTTTAAATTCATCCCAGAATTAAACTGACAACAATGCAGCAGCTATGTATTGTATTCTGCGCTTGTATTCAATTCTATTGAACGGGGTGGATGCTGAGGTTTAGAAGAGGTATAAACTAAGTGCGCAGTATTATACAACCTGTTCAGCCTTGGAAACCAAACATTAATGTTTACCCTTTAGTACTCTGGTGCAGAGATGAGTAAGCCTTCTATTGCTTAACCATGTGGTTCTTAATCTTTAAACTGTGACTGTGTTTCCCATCTCGGTGAGCATCTGCAATTCCCTCAACTGTGACTGAACAAACTCCATTTCCCCTGAATATATTAGAAAATATTCATAAACATAGATTCCCTTTTTTACATTTTCTGTGTAAATTGCACAGTACAGATATGAAGATTGAGAAAATAATCCTTATATTTCATTATGATCAGATCGAACAAAGAAACCAATATTTTGAACTTTCCTTTAGTTTTTTTGCCATCATTAAATTGATGATTTTCCTTATGTGATAATAATTCCTTTGGTCACTCAAAGTCCTTCGGTCACTGAGAAGAGGCTGCCAAGGTGGATCCTGGATGACTTTCCTTGAAAACGTTGACAGCACCCTGTAATTACAGCAATCTAACGGACTCCTTTCTTGGTTACAATTACGCTGATATGGTTTCCCATTCCCAACCTTTAGAGGTTGTGGCAGGGAGTTCCTCAATTCCAGAGGCCTAGTTGATTTTCAGCTGTTGTATGGACTTTTGAACCTTGTGTCAGGGTAAGGTAACTCTAAAATGGTGGTGGATAATGTGCCATGGCTTGAAATCAAGGAAGGTTATGTTAAACAATACAATTCCAATAATTGTTGATTTCTCCACATCCTTTTTTAATGCCTCGTAATTCCCAAATATAAATGGGATATTGAAAATGGGAGATGACTCATCAAGGATATGTTCTTGGGTGATTGGGCTGTCGATAGATAGCATGGTTATGGTTAATGGCGAGTAACTAAATTTCCTGATCCCTTCTCAGTTAAGGAATACTGCCAATACTATCTGCAAAATTCCCCCGATCCATTACCAGGATAGCTGAACCAATCGTACCATTTCCCAGGCCAGTATTGAGGATAGTAAACCAACAATATCCTTTCCTGGGCCAGCACTGATCATACTCAATTATTTCTGGTGATGAGCCACATGTATTAAAGCATTTCCCTTAAAGCATTTCACTTGCACCTCCTCCAATCTCATCTACTGTATCCGCTCTTCCAGGTGTTAACTCCTATACATTTGTGAGACCAAGCACAGGCTCGGCGTTTCCCTGAACACCTCCGCTCAGCCCGCCTTAACCTAGCTAATCTCCCAGTTGCTAAGCACTTTAACTCCCCCTCCCATTCCCAATCTGACCTTTCTGTCCTGGGCTTCCTCCATTGTCAGAGTGAGGCCCAGCGCAAATTGGAGGAACAGCACCTCATATTTTGCTTGGGTAGCTTGCACCCCAGCGGTATGACCATTGACTTCTCTAACTGCAAATAGCTCTTGCTTTCCCTCTCTCTCTCTCTATCTCTTCCCCTTCCCTGTTCTCCCACCAGTCTTACTGTCTGCGACAACATTCTTACTCTGTCCCACCCAATCCCCTGACATCAGTCTGAAGAAGGGTCTCGACCCAAAACATCACCCATTCCTTCACTCCAGAGATGCTGCTTGTCCCGCTGAGTTCCTCCAGCACTTTGTGTCATCCCTGAAACAACCAGACTGCTCGTAGTTTTATCATGGCAACGGTATTCTAAGATACCAGAAAACACTCTTCAACGAAGTATTTAAAAAGTAAATATAACATCTTATTACCTCATTGGAAACCTTCGTTCCTGACCACTTGATTAAGCATGATGAAGAAGAAAAATCAGGAAGAGACTGAGTGTATCTGAGTGGCATGCAGAAGCTAAGCATTAACAGTAGAAGGAGTGCATAACATCTTAACAACCCAACCCACCATGCACAGCCATTGTAAGTGTCTGAATATATAGGAATTAAGTCATCCATGAATTCGAGATTGCCTAAGAGAACAAAGGAGGAACTATAATACCACATTTTAAAACATATTTTCTCATTCTAATTTAAATTTATGACCAAGAACCAGGAACATTGCAAATTTAGTGTGACTAAAGAAAACCCAACAGTGAAGCTAAATGTTCCTTTCCCAATCTATTAACCATCAACTGAAAAAGCAAATATTTCATTCAAAATGTTAGTTGTATTGGGATGATTACAAACTATTGAAAATAACATGGATGTCTTCCAGCAATTTATTTCAAAATTTGAAATGCTGCAATATAATTCCAGTTTAAAAGAGTATCCGCTACCAATCACATAATACTACTGCGTTCATAAGTCACACTTAAAGCACTTCCTGTACAACTGGTTCCATATTTAGATACTTTGGTTCCAACATTCCAAAGTGATACAAAACTTGCAAAGTTAAAATCTGAAACGTATAATCTTATTGTAGAATTTTGGCTGAGTGTATTCCTCCTAGAACATTGTGTACTCCTCTGTTTCATGCTCCAATATGTTCTTACTATTGGAGAATGAAGCATGCTTGTTTCTGTTCCTCATTTGGACAATGCAAGTGCATCTGTCACATAACATAGAAACATAGAAACATAGAAAATAGGTGCAGGAGGAGGCCATTCGGCCCTTCAAGCTAGCACCGCCATTCATTGTGATCATGGCTGATTGTCCCCTATCAATAACCCGTGCCTGCCTTCTTCCCATATCCCTTGACTCCACTAGCCCCTAGAGTTCTATCTAACTGTCTCTTAAATCCATCCAGTGATTTGGCCTCCACTGCCCTCTGTGGCAGGGAATACCATAAATTCACAACTCTCTAGCTGAAAAAGGTTTTTCTTAAAGAAAGGTGACTTTGAGGGTATGAGACGTGAATTGGCCAAGATAGACAGGCAAATGATTCTTAAAGTGTTGGCGGTGGATATGCAATGGAAGGCATTTAAAAACTGCATGGATGAACTACAACAATTGTTCATCCCAGTTTGGCAAAATAATAAATCAGGGAAGGTAGTGCATCCGTAGATAACAAGGGAAATCAGGGATAGTACCAAAAAAAAGATGAAGCGTACAAATTAGCCAGAAATAGCAGCCTACCAGAGGACTGGGAGAAATTCAAAGTCTAGCAGAGTAGGACAAAAGGCTTAATTAGGAAAGGGAAAATAGATTATGAAAGAAAACTGGCAGGGAACATAAAAACTGACTGCAAAAGTTTTTATAGATATGTGAAGAGGAAAAGATTAGTTAAAACAAATGTAGGTCCCTTGCAGTCAGAAACAGGTTAATTGATCATGGGGAACAAGGACATGGCAGACCAATTGAATAACTACTTTGCTTCTGTCTTCACTAAGGAAGACATAAATAATCTGCCGGAAATAGCAAGGGACCGGGGGTTAAATGAGATGGAGGAACTGAGTGAAACCCAGGTTAGCTGGGAAGTACTGTTAGGTAAATTGAATGGATTAAAGACCGATAAATCCCCAGGGCCAGATAAGTTGCATCCCAGAGTACTTAAGGAAGTAGCCGCAGAAATAGTGGATGCATTAGTGATAATTTTTCAAAACTCTTTAGATTCTGGAGTAGTTCCTGAGGACTGTAGGGTAGCTAATGTAACCCCACTTTTTAAAAAGGGAGGGAGAGAGAAAACGGGGATTACAGACCAGTTAGTCTCAAATCGGTGGTGGGGAAAATTCTGGAGTCAGTTATTAGAGATGTGATAGCAGCACATTTGGAAAGTGGTGAATTCATTGGACAAAGTCAGCATGGATTTATGAAAGGTAAATTTATGTCTGACGAATCTTATAGAATTTTTCGAGGATGTAACTAGTGGAGTGGATAAGGGAGAACCAGTGGATGTGTTATATCTGGACTTTCAGAAGGCTTTCGACAAGGTCACACATAAGAGATTAGTATACAAACTTAAGGCACATGGTATTGGGGGTTCAGTATTAATGTGGATAGGGAACTGGCTGGCAGACAATAAGCAAAGAGTAGGAGTAAACGGGCTCTTTTTAGAATGGCAGGCAGTGACTAGTGGAGTACCGCAAGGCTCAGTGCTGGGACCCCAGCTATTTACAATATATATTAATGATCTGGATGAGGGAATTGAATGCAACATCTACAAGTTTGAGGATGACACGAAGCTGGGGGGCAGTATTAGCTGTGAAGAGGATGCTAGGAGGCTGCAAGGTGACTTGGATAGGTTGGGTGAGTGGGCAAATGCATGGCAGATGCAGTATAATGTGGATAAATGTGAGGTTATCCACTTTGGTGGCAAAAACAGGAAAGTAGACTATTATCTGAATAGTGGCCGATTAGGAAATGGGAGATGCAACGAGACCTGGGTGTCATGGTACACCAGTCATTGAAAGTAAGAATGCAGGTGCAGCAGGCAGTGACGAAAGCAAATGGTATGTTAGCATTCATAGCAAAAGGATTTGAGTATAAGAGCAGGGAGGTTCTACTGCAGTTGTACAGGGTCTTGGTGAGACCACACCTGGAGTATTGCATACAGTTTTGGTCTCCTAATCTGAGGAAAGACATTCTTGCCATAGAGGGAGTACAGAGAAGGTTCACCAGTCTGATTCCTGGGATGGCAGGACTTTCATATGAAGAAAGATGGATAGCCTCGGCTTGTACACGCTAGAATTTAGAAGATTGAGAGGTGATCTTATAGAAACTTACAAAATTCTTAAGGGGTTGGACAGGGTAGATGCAGGAAGATTATTCCCGATGTTGGGGAAGTCCAGAACTAGGGGTCACAGTTTAAGGATAAGACGGAAGTATTTTAGGACCGAGATGAGAAAATCATTTTTTACACAGAGAGTGGTGAATCTGTGGAATTCTCTGCTACAGAAGGTAGTTGAGGCCAGTTCATTGGCTATATTTAAGAGGGAGTTAGATGTGGCCCTTGTGGCTAAAGGGATCAGGGGGTATGGAGAGAAGGCAGGGTTGGGATACTGAGTTGGATGATCAGCCACGATCATATCGAATGGCGGTGTAGGCTCGAAGGGCCGAATGGCCTACTCCAGCACTTATTTTCTATGTTTCTATGTTACCTCAGTCTTAAATGACCTCCCCTTTATTCTAAGACTGTGGCTCCTGGTTCTGGACTGGCCCAACATTGGGAACTTTTTTCCTGCATCTAGCTTGTCCAGTCCTTTTATAATTGTATATGTTTCTATAAGATACCCCCTCATCCTTCTAAACTCCAGTGAATACAAGCCTAGTCTTTTCAATTTTTCCTCTTATGACAGTCCCGCCATCCCAGGGATCAATCTCGTGAACCTACGCTGCACTGCCTCAATCACAAGGATGTCCTTCCTCAAATTAGGAGACCAAAACTGTACACAAAAATCCAGATGTGGTCTGACCGGAGCCCTATACAACTGCAGAAGAACCGCTTAACTTCTATACTGAATTCCTCTTGTTATGAAGGCCAACATTCCATTAGCTTTCTTCACTGCCTGCTGTACCTGCACGCTAACTTTCAGTGATCGGTGTACAAGGGCACCCAGGTCTCGCTGTACCTCCCCCTTACCTTACCTAACCTAACCCCATTGAGATAATAATCTGCCCCCTTGCTTTTGCCGCCAAAGTGATAACCTCACATTTATCCATATTATACTGCATCTGCCACGCATCTGCCCACTCACGCAACCTGTCCAGGTCACCCTGCAAGCTCCTAACATCCTCTTCACAGTTCACACTGCCACCCAGCTTTGTGTCATCCGCAAACTTGCTAGTGTTGCTCCTAATTCCCTCTTCCAAATCATTAATATATATGGTAAACAGTTGCTGCCTCAACACCGAGCCTTGCGGCACTCCACTCGTCACTGCCTGCCATTCTGAAAAGGACCCGTTCATTCCTACTCTTTGCTAATTGCCAACCAATTTTCTATCCATGTCAACACACTACCCCCATTACCATGTGCTCTAATTTTAATCACCAGTCTCCCGTGCGGGACCTTATCAAAGGCTTTCTGAAAGTCTAGATACACTACATCCACTGGCACACCTTCATCCATTTTACTTGTCACAACCTAAAAAAATTCCAGAAGATTAGTCAAGCATGATTTCCCTTTCATAAATCCATGTTGACTTGGACTAATCCTTTTACTGCTATCCAAATGCCTCATTATTACCTCTTTAATAATTGACTCCAGCATCTGTCCCACCACCGAAGTCAGGTTAACTGGTCTATAATTCCCCGTTTTCTCTCTCGTTCCTTTCTTGAATAGTGGGATAACATTAGCTATCCTCCAATCCACAGGAACTAATCCTGAATCGATTGAACATTGGAAAATGATCACCAATGCATCCACTATTTCTAGAACCACCTCCCTGAGGACCCTGGGATGCAAACCATCAGCTCCAGGGGATTTATCATCCTTCAGTCCCATTAGCCGACTCAATATTATTTCTCGCCTAATGAACATTTCTTTCAGTTCCTCTACCCCTTTAGATCATCTGTCCTCCAGTAGATCTGGGAGATTGTTTGTGTCTTCCTTAGTGAAGACAGATCCGAAGTACCTATTCAACTCTTTTGCCATTTCCTTGTTGCCCATAATAATTTCACCTGTGTCTGCCTTCAAGGGACCCACATTTGACTTTGCTACTCTTTTTCCCTTAACACATCTAAAGAAGATTTTACTGTCCTTCTTTATATTCCTGGCCAGCTTCCCCTCGTACTTCATCTTTTCAGCCCGTATTGCCCGTTTTGTTTCCTTCTGTTGTCCTATGAAAGTTTCCCAATCCTCTGGCTTCCGGCTACTCTTTGCTGTGTTATACATCTTTTCTTTTAGTTTTATTCTAACCCTACCTTCTCTTGTCAGCCACCATTGCCTCCTACTCCCCTTAGAATCTTTCTTCCTTTTTGGAATGAAATGATCCTGCATCTTCCGGATTATGCCCTGAAATTGCTGCCATTGCTGTTCCACCGTCATCCCTGCTAGGATCCCTTTCCAGTCTACTTTGGCCAGCTCCCCTCTCATGCCTTCATAGTTCCTTTTGTTCAACTGCATCACTGCCACTTCCGATTTAACGTTCTCCTTCGCAAATTGCAGATTAAAACTAATCATATTATGATCACTACCTCCAAGCGGTTCCTTTACCTTGAGTTCTCTTATCATATCTGGTTCCTTGGACAACACTAAATCCAGAATTGCCTTTTCTCTGGTCGGCTCCATTACAAGCTGCTCTAAGAATCCATCTCGGAGGCATTCTACAAACCCTCTTTCTTGGGGTCCTGAACCAACCTGATTTCCCCAGGCTACCTGCATATTGAAATCCCCCATCATCACAGTGGCATTACCCTTGTTACATGCCAGTTTTAACTCCTGCTGCCACTCTACATCCGGGCTGCTATTTGGGGGTCTGTAAATAACACCAATTAGTGTCTTC
This sequence comes from Leucoraja erinaceus, assembly GCF_028641065.1. NCBI lineage: Eukaryota > Metazoa > Chordata > Chondrichthyes > Rajiformes > Rajidae > Leucoraja > Leucoraja erinaceus. Next base: position 131,293,857 of record NC_073377.1, on the reverse strand, counting down.
TTGCCTTTACAATTCCTCAACTCAATCCACTGTGACTCTACCTTGTCAGTCCCTATGTCGTCACTCGCAAGGGACTGAATTCCCTCCCTCACCAGCAGAGCTACCCCCCCCTCTTCTGCCCACCTGCCTGTCATTTCTATAGGATGTACAACCCTGAATATTAAGTTCCCAGGCCCGATCCTCCTGCAGCCACGTCTCAGTAATACCCACATTGTCATATCTACCAACCTCTAACTGAGCCTCAAACTCATCCACTTTACTTCTTATACTTCGCGCATTCATATACAATACTTTTAATTCCTTACGCATCTCACCTTTCACATCAATCCCTATTACACTTGGCCATACTCTTCTATCCCTTTGTGAGCTTCCTTTCACTTCTGCTTCCTTTGGCACAGTTAAACTATTTGACTCAGATTCGCCACAATCATCCATCTCACAATTAGGGTTGCATTGTGATAATGAGGCAAGATCTCTGGAAAATCTAATAGGGACAGGGAACGAAGGGGAAGAAAAAAGAGCAAATCTAACGTGTCTATCATGAGCATCTGCAGTGCTATACGTGCTCCTACCAGCCTAACCCACTGATTCCAGTCCAAGACTTTGAATGATGCAAAACAAAAAGCACTTCATTTTCCTCAGGCCAATGGTGGAGATATCTATTGCCAAGAAATAAAACCAACAAAGCAACACCTGTCATCTGGCAACATTTAACAGTTCATCTGGATAGTGTACTGAATCAATTTGCATTATTTAAACGGTTATTATTAGTAGGAATAAACAAAAGGAACATAAGCAGTGTTAATCACACATCTGAAGCAATTTCATGCGGAAAAATAGTAATTTTGATTGATTTCAAAATTAATATTCGAAACAGAACTACTATTGATTCACAAGTTATGGGAAACACCACAAAAGTTAAACAAGGTAGGCATTCCTTTACAGAATCTGATCTATATTCTCCAAAGTTTTGTTTCTGATACATTTAGCTTTTGACAAATGACTGAAAACACATACTTTGCAGGAAAAGACAATTTAATCCAGCAGTAATTAGAAGGCTGCACAATTTCAGCTTTAAAAAATAAGATATTTAATTCAATGGTGAGTTAAACTCCTTAATCCTGTACGTATATATGTATTTAGTTTTACTCAATATTTTATTAAAGTTTCCAGAATCTGCAGGCTCTTGCGTCTCCAATATATATTTACTTCTCTCTCAATATTTGTGCACAGACATTGTTAAAAGTAGTTTTGAATTGAAGTAGGTGTTAACATTCATGTACTCATATATTCTGATATGTAGATCATTAAATCCCTATGCTGTTCATTGTGGCATATAACTGTATTTAAAAAGAGACACCATCAACATGTCTGGATGTAATGTCACTATACAAGAATATTTGCATGTTACAATGTATAAAGTAAAATAATCCATCAGATTATACAGCTGAATTTGGGCGAATAAAAATACATCGATAGGGCTATGTATAACAGGAGCAGGTCTTCCACCCATAATGTTGGTGCTGTACATGTGGCCAAGATAAACTAATCTTATCTGTATGCACATGATCCATATCCCAACATACAGCTGCCTATCAAAAAACCTCATACTATAGTATCTGCTAAAACCTTCATACTAAAAACCGCTTCCTTTAGTGTATGCTACAAAGGGGGACGAGGCATACAAAAATAAACTAACCTAAAACAAATGCCCCCCAGAAAATTCTGGAAACACTGACCAGGTCAAGCCACATCTGTGCGGAGAGGAATTGAGTCAAGTTGGAGACCTTTGAGAATTGGGGGTGGGGGAGGAAGGGGGGAGATTTCTATATTGCTGATTAAAATAAATCCATTGGGGGTTTTACTTTGAAATGAGCTCTTCAAAATAAAAATATAGAACTAACGGCAGTTTGCAATCAAACATTTAGCTATATCTTTTCCCTTTATCAATTTTCTGTGACTGCCGAAGCACAGGGTTCTGTTTCTTTACACATCCAATCAATGAGTGACCCTTAAAAAGTATTGTTCAGAACTTTGGGTAGGAGATGAGAAATTTACTTCTCAAACTTAAAGACAAATGAATGGATGTGTTCCACCCCACACCACAGGCCTCCTGGGGGACTGCGGTGAAGCCAGGCGGTGAGGATGGTCAGGGCCGAAGGAGCCTCAGCCTATGTTTGTTTGTTTGTTCATTTGTACCGGTGAAGGCGCACGCGGTAGCCAGCCAACACTCACTTGTCGTTTTCTTTTTGTTTTCAATGTTAATTTCAAGTGTTCGTGTACCTTGTGTGTTGTGACTGTCGGCAGACCAATTTCCCTCCAGGGATGAATAAAATGTTATTGTATTGTATTGTATTGGAAATGTTCTGAACGTGATATTACGGCATGTGTCGCTGATGCATGACCTTCCTGGGGGCGAGGAACACTGTAAATTTGCATTCCTTCCCAAGCCGGTCTTCCACGTACCCATCATTACTCCAACACTGGCCAGGAGTTTCACAAGTACTTAGTTCCTGAATCTTTCCTCCTCCCCAAAACTTATTTTCTCTCCTTAAGACGTTCATTAAAATAAGTAGATAATAACGGGGTACTGATTGTGGATGATCAGCCATGATCACATTGAATGGCGATACTGGCTCGAAGGGCCGAATGGGTGTCAGTCTGACCTGTGAGGAGGATACTATGAGGATGCAGGGTGACTTGGACAGGTTGGGTGAGTGGGCAGATGCATGTCAGATGCAGTTTAATGAGGATAAATGTGAGGTTATCCACTTTGATGGCAAAAACAGGAAGGCAGGTTATTATCTAAATTATGTCAAGTTGGGAAAAGGGGAAACACAATGGGATCTGGGGGGTCCTTGTTCATCAGTCACTGAAAGTAAGCATGGAGGTACAGCAAGCAGTGAAGAAAGTGAATGGCCTTCATAACAAGAGGAGTTGAGTAGAGGAGCAAAGAGGTTGTTCTGCAGTTGTACAGGGCCCTAGTAAGACCACACCTGGATTATTGTGTGTGGTTTTGGTCACCAAATTTAAGGAAAGACATTCTTGCTATTGAGGGAGTGCAACGTAGGTTCACGAGGTTAATTCATGGGATTGCGGGACTGTCATATGATGATAGAATGGAGCGGCTGGGCTTGTACACTCTGGATTTTAGAAGGAAGATAGGGGATCTTATTGAAACATAAGATTATTAAGGGTTTGGACACGCTAGAGGCAGGAAACAGGTTCCCGATGTTGGGAGAGTCCAGAACCAGGAACCAGAACCAGACCGCAGTTTAAGAATAGGGTCGAACGGAGATGAAGAAATATCTCCGTTGAAGAAATACTTTTTCATACAGAGAGTTGTGAGTCTGTGGAATTCCCTGGTGGAGGCTGGTTCTCTAGATGCTTTCAAGAGAGAGTTAGATAGAGCTCTTAAAGATAGCGGAGTCAAGGGATATGGGGAGAAGGCAGGAACGGGGTACTGATTGTGAATGATCAGCCATGATCACATTGAATGGCATGCTGGCTCGAAGGACCGAATGGCCTACTCCTGCACCTATTGTCCATTGTCTAAAGTCAAAGGAGCCTGGTAGAAATATATACATTATGAGTGGCATTGATGCGGTGTACATTAAGAAGCTTTCCCGCATAACAGAGGGCATAGATTTCGGATATAGATTAATTGTATGGAGGGGAACTGAGATGAATGATTTCACCAGAGCAAACAATGTATTGGAGTAACTCCAGTGCGGATCAGGCACTATCTGTGGAAGGAACGATAGGCGACGGAATCTGAAGAAGGGTCCAGGCCCGAAACGTATGAAGGATCGCGGCCCGTACGTGGCCTATCCATTTCCACCACGGATGCTGCCTGACCCACTGAGTTACGCAAACACTATGTGTTTTGCTCAAGATTCATGCATCTGCAATTCCTGGCTTCTCCGTTTCTACCCAGAGGAAGGCGGAAATCTGGAACCTACTGAGGGGGCGATGAGGCAGATGACATAGAAATTATGGGGCAAAACACTGTACGCTGTATGACTCTGCTCAATTGTACTAATGTGCTCCAATCTGAAGAAGGGTCTCGACCCAAAACATCACCCATTCCTTCTCTCCAGAGATGCTGCCCGTCCCGCTGAGTTACTCCAGCTTTTTGTGTATATTTTCTGTACTAATACTATATATTGACGGAGCTTTCAGAAAACGTCAGTGGTGTGTCTTGCAAAGTTTTACAGGTTGAAGAATCTGTATAAATTGTTGATAGAATTCAGGGTTCGAAATCACAATCCAGTAAATGAAAATAAGAAAGCGCTTAGGACAGAGCCCATGGTTCAGTAGCCTAGTGAGGTCAATAGCCACACACACGCGTGCCTCGACAATAAAGAATTCTAGCAGAAACACGAGCTCTGGTGGTTGTACTCGTGAGTATTTGCTTTTCATTGTCAACCAACGAGTTGCATTGTTGGAGGGATGTTGCTATGGGATGTTTGTGGGGTTAAGACGCCCTGTGATCACTATTGTCACATCATTTAACCTAAATGTTCTCCACCAGAATCCGACAACTACTAAATCTACGGAGATACAAAATGAGCAATATCCCCCAAGTATATCCGAACATTCAAGAATGGGCAGGAAACATTAATTACTTTTAAACTTTCTTGCATAATTGTCGAAGGAAATAATTTCCATTACCAATTACGTTTTAAATACATTTTACTTGCACACATCAATCCAAAATTTGGAAGTTATGAAATATCGAATAAGCCCGATATGAGCAGTTAATGTTCGAATCTCGCAATTTAATAAAGACTTGTCATCAGAAGTCCGACTCGTTGGGAAGATTTCCTGCGTTTTTAGGGAACTTGAACTAAGTTTATTCTATCTCCTTCAAACGTTTACAAAGCAGTGTCGACGGGAAATTTACTGACACTGATGCGTTTCGACCAAAAAGTCTGTTAAATGTATGTTTCACGTGAACGTACACGGTCCCGATTTTCTGAGCATTATCAGAGCTGCTGGGAACAGAGTATGAACTAATAGAATTATCTGATCACTGGAATCCCTTTGAGCCGTGGTAACGTGTCCTATTGGTGTTTATGGAGGTTTTTTTTTGCTAAAGCTGAATTGATGTAATTATTGGGTCGATTGTTGAAGGTTTGCGCCAGATGGCCGTGGGTCTCAAAAGCTGCAGTTGCTCGTGTTTGCTTTCTCTCCTCATATAGGATGCTAATTCGCAGATAAGTTCTGAAAAGACCGCAAAGTTGTAAAACAGTATTCATGGGGTAGAATGCCTACCGGCATGACCTATTACTAAATACATTCATGAGGCACTCTTCTTTTATCCATGATTTTCCACACGGCGCTGCTTGTATGGAGGATCAGTAATAGCTTTTAAAAGGCATTTGAGTGCAGGAGAAAGCGAGAGTCTGCGCTTCGCTTTCACGTCTGTCTGGAATCTCTTTAGTGACTTTAAACACTCCCTCCCAACGCAAGAGAAAAAAAGAGACCAACTTATAGAAACCGAGGGGCAGTGAGATTCAGAGAACCATGGAAAGAAGAGTAAATGGGATTATAGCAAGCAATAGAAAGTGCGAAACAAGCAAATGCAGATGGTTGATGAAACTTCAGGTTTCTTTTTGCAATAAAGATTATTTTGCCACTATTGCAGGTGCTTATATCTCGGCAGATTTAATCGATGTAGACCATGACAGATTTCCATGTAAGCTTTATTCCTGAGAAAGTTCATGCACGTGCATTGCAAGTAGAGAACTCATGCAAAGCGTTTTTGCACAAATCAATTTGTGGCTGCATGGTGTTGGTAAGTCTAACTACTTTTCTTTTAAAGTAACACCGAATGAATTTTTTAGGATCTTCAATTTCGCTGAACTCGCATGTTTTAATAATAAAGCCGTAAAAAAAAAGCTAAACGCAATTATTGTATGTGCAGCTGAAGGTTTTATCTCCAAGCTTCTCGGCAAAATGTACTGAATATTAAAAAAATGAAAACGGATGCCTTGTTTAAAAAAGACCACGAGATTATCGGACCTAAATTAATGGGTATCGCTTCCTGAGAAGCAATACAATTTAAGAAAACAGATGGTCAGATATGAAAATAGGGTGGAGTGATCCCATCCCGTTGACAACAAAAGTGATTCCAAATTAATCGAGAGAGACCGAAATCTTAAATATGTATACAAATGCGTAAATTCTGGAAATAAATCAGATTTAGGCGAAGACGATCAGAACAGTGACAATAGATTAGGTGAGGGAAAAATGAATCAGAAGAATTATGTAACTCTTCTGTGGAAGGCAAAGGGAAACGTGGGAGGAAGAAGTTGGCAAAAAGACACGAAGTACTGAAGTAACTGAGCAGGCCAGAGAGCATCTCTGGAGAACATGGATAGAAGGCATTTCGGATCGAGACCCTTCGTCCGAATGATTGTAGTTAGCGGGGATGTGGTGGGGGCGAAAGCTGGAAGGAGGAGAGGCAGGACAAAGGTAGTTGGCGTTGATTTGGGAGCAGAGCGAGCGTTGGAGCGAACACCGAGAGCTGCTGCCAGATGCAGTCCCCGACACCCAACTTTCTTGCATTGTTCCGCTGTCCCTTGGAGCAGAGCCAAGAGGCGGGGTCGGGGTGCGGACCTGCCCATTCACCCCCGCCCTTCCCGCCTACGTGGAGACGGATCGGGGCGGGGATTTGGTGAAGCCGCTGTGCGATTTGCTGGTCGTGCTGGCGGCAGGCGCCTTTGGGAAAGTTTGAGCGAGTTTGAGTGAAGTTTCGTCCCGGAGCTGGGTGGGATCGCCAGCTAAAGCCGGGGCGCAGGGAGCGAGTGCAGCTCGGAGAAAGACATTCGTCCCCCCTCACTCGGCTGAGGGGCACCCCGCCACTGACTTTACACACCGATCGGCAAAATAACTCTTGGGCAGATTTTTTTGTTTAGAATTGTATTTTTGACGGAGAGTGATTTTCTCTCTCTCTCTCTCTCTCTGTCTGCAGAGAAAGTTAACAGATCGGCACATCTGCGGGTTCCGCGACGTTACATGAAGGCTGCTTTGTCTATGCTGTCAAAACCCAGACACTAAATGTGCCGCGAGTGTGAATAAGGGCAAAGGCTCCGGGGGACCGACAGGAGATTGCGAATTGTTTTTTTTTTGCTTTGTGTCTGTGGAAAAGAGTCGCCAGCGCCAACGCCAACAACAAAGCCGAGCGGGCGGGCGGAGGGTGCGGAAGATGGAGAAGAAGAGTGCGGGATGCCGGAGTGTTTGGTTATTGGCGGCGTTGCTCAGCTGGACGTGCCGGGAAGCGGCGGGCATTGCGGTGAGGTACCAAGTGTACGAGGAGCAGCCGGTCGGCACGGTGATCGGCAGACTTTCGGAAACTTTAGCCGACCAGTTAAACCCTTCGTCCAAGCAGTTCCGCGTGATGCAGAGGGATAACTCGTCGCTGCTGTCCGTGAGGGAGGAGGACGGGCTGGTGAGCATCGCCGAGCGGCTGGACAGGGAGCAGCTGTGCAAGCCCACCACCCCCTGCACCATCAGCTTCGATGTCATCACCCTGCCCACCGAACATCTGCAGCTGCTCCAGGTCGAGGTGCTGGTGCTCGACATCAACGACAACTCGCCTCACTTCCCCCGCTCCGTCATCCCGGTGGAAATCTTCGAGAGCGCCTCGGTGGGAGCTCGCTTTCCCCTGGATAGCGCAGTCGACCCCGACGTGGGGAACAACTCGCTCTACACTTACTCGCTCACCCCCAACGAGCACTTCGCGCTGGAAGTCCGCACCAGGACGGACGGCGCCAAGTACGCCGACCTCATGGTGATCCGCGAACTGGACAGGGAGCGGCAGGGGAGCTACGAACTGCGCCTCACCGCCTTCGACCGAGGCGTGCCCCCCAAATCGGGATCCTCCCTCGTTAAAGTCAACATCGCTGACTCGAACGACAACAGCCCGGTTTTTGAACAATCCACTTACACCATCGAACTGCCCGAGAACTCGCCCCAGGGCTCGCTGCTCCTTGACCTGAACGCGACTGATCCGGACGAAGGTAGTAATGGAAAAGTAATCTACTCCTTCAGCAGTCACGTGCCCCCCCAGGTTATGGAGACCTTCTACATTGACGCCGACACTGGCCACTTGGTCCTCCTTAAGTCAGTAGACTACGAGGTCAGCCAGAGCTACGAGATCGACGGCCAAGCACAAGATCTGGGACCCAACTCCATCCCGGCCCATTGCAAGATCGTCATCAGAGTGGTGGATGTGAACGACAACCCTCCGGAGATTGCCATCACCCTGATGCCCTTGGGTAACGACGTGGCTTCTGTGCCCGAGGGGGCACACAAAGAGACCTTAATCGCCGTGGTCCGGGTCGAGGATAGAGACTCGGGGGTCAACGGGCAGGTGGGGTGCAGATTGCAAGGACACCGGCACTTCAAACTTCAACAGACCAATGAGAAAAACTACGTGATCCAGACCAACGAGACTCTGGATAGAGAGAAAATCGCCCAGTACAAGCTGAAAATCATTGCAGAAGACAAGGGCACTCCAAGTTTAACCAGCATCCAATATGTGACCGTCCAGATAACCGATGTGAATGACAATGCTCCTCAATTCGAAAAGAGTAAATATGAATTGTTGCTTGATGAAAACAACTTGCCTGGTGCATTCATCACCTTAATGACAGCCACCGATGTGGACTTTGCTAAGAATGGCCAGGTCACCTATACAATTCTGGAGTCATACATTTCTGGAAGCTCTATCACTACCTACCTCACTATTGAGCCATCGACTGGGGCAATTTATGCACTTAGGACCTTTGACCGTGAAGAGATCAACACAATTTCATTGGTAGTCCAGGCCAGGGATGGAGGCACCCCTCAACTCAGCAACAACACCACCGTCGTTTTGACTATTCTTGATCAAAATGATAATGCACCGACTATTTTAAAGCCTGCTCTGCGCAATGGAACAGCAGAGATTCCAATTCCTAGTGATGTTAGGCCCAATTATATGGTGACCACCATTGCAGCAATTGATTATGACTATGGCATCAATGCAGAATTTACCTGTACACTCCTTGATGGTAATCAAAATGGACATTTCATTGTGGATCCAAGAACTTGTGACATTTACACAAATGATACTTTCGTTTTTGCTCAAGGGAAAAGCTGGGACCTTACTGTGGCTGTGCAAGATAAAGGAACTCCACGACTCAGTGCAGTGGCTACCTTGAAAATCGTGTTGACCGAACCAAGAAAAGATATTTACCATGATGAAAAAAGTAATTTAGATGACTCCATGATCATCATTATATCATTGGGTGTAATCTGTGCTGTTTTGCTCCTCATCATGGCTATGTTTGCCACAAGATGCAATCGGGAGAAAAAGGACACCAGATCTTATAACTGTCGAGTAGCAGAATCCACCTATCAACATCATCCTAAAAGACCATCAAGGCAGATTCACAAAGGAGACATTACTCTGGTGCACACTGCTACAGGCACTCTGCCCATCAGATCCCAACATAGGGCTTCTCCTTCCGCCTCACCGACCCTTTCAGGAATGGAGCGGGGTCAGATGTGCAGCAGACAAACTAATCATAGCCGGCAATCTCTCAACAGTTTGGTGACCTTATCCTCCAACCATTTGCCTGAGAACTTTTCGCTGGAGCTCACACATACCTCCCCACCAGTTGAGGTGAGAATCTTGAATGTTGTGCTTCATGCACAGGCAGAATTAGTTGTGATTCCAAATATTTTAGTCAAGTGTTAGGATTCCCTTATGGTTCCTAGTTGCATTTAAGTGCAGGTCTTTGAGATACTTTCCCACCAGCATCAACCATGCTGCAAGCTGTGACATCTTGGAGTTTAACTTTTGGGTCCACTTAGTTCTGTGGAAAAAGTTTGCTTTTGTTACATCCAAAAACTGAAAAAAAAATCTGCCCTTGGTGGTTAAGCTGAGTGATTCAGGCTAGTGAAATCCCTTCCCACTCCTTGGTTTGTGTCATATTAGTTCATCTCTGAGGTGTAAGTACAATAACATTAGTATTGTAAGCAAAAGGATCAGCTTTAATAACAATACTGACCCCAGTTGGAAGGGTGCATGTATAGGCATCTGGTAAGGAGTCAGAGCAAATATTTTTAATGACCTTTAGGTCAACTAGCCCATCAATATTGAAGGTTATGTGATAAAGAACAGTAACATTATATATCAGAATGTGACAGATAAGGTGACTATTCTTCTGTATAAAATCCAGAATAGGATATCATCATGAAATAAGCAGTGACCCTTGCCTGGCAAGATGTCCCTTGTCACATGTTATGTTTCATCAATAAATTAAATGATCATTAATTTGAAAACAGCTCAATTGATTAATTGGAACTGGAAACACAATGTTATTTAGTCAACTTCATTATACCATCTGGATTTCCTTTCTTCCCATTTGAATTTTTTCCCAAGAGTTTGAAATTGTTCTGCAGCAAATCTGCTTTAAATCTTTCACAGATTTTTTTGCTCGTACCAATAGCGTGGTTGCTTTAAATGGGTATCAACTTCTCTGATGTAATGCACACAGCTTTGCAATGCAGCTGCTAAGTAATTAACAGAATGAATTTCAACTAATTGATTGCCAATAAATAACAACAAATTTCATCATCCACGATATTTTAGTTTACTTATTTGATTCTTAAGTTTAAAAACTCATTCCTGTTCGAATATTATCAGCAAACTCACATTATTGCTGATAATATTCTCTTCCATTAACAATATAATGAAGCCATCTCTGCCTATAAAATTATTGTACGCAACCTTCAATAAATTGCAGAAACCATGCATATGGTATTGAACAAATATTTTTGTACTAATTTTTCCAACACCACTCTGCCAAATCTCACATTTTAGTTTTTAGTTCATCATTCAGACCTCTTGAGATTACAATTACATTAAGATTACAGCACTTAATGTCCCTATTTAAGTTCAGAGGAGCAACCAAGAAGTTGCAATGACTCCACAACACAGTTTGATCAAAAATAAACGTATGTAATGGGAGGTAGGTACTACAATTTAAAAACAGTCAGTTAACAACAATAAAGATTGTGATCTTAGCACCTAATAAAGTGGATGAGAAGGGCAAATAATGAAATTATAAATAATAAGTGTCCACTCGTTCACTTTCACATACAGAAGTCCCATGAAAACACTTGCAACAGAGTAAACGGTGTTTATGCTGATTTCAACATTGATGGGAATTCCACATACTTAATCAAATTATAGCAATTGGGTGGGCCAACCCTTGAAGGAGATCATCACTTGCAATGTCAACGATAAATTACATAACATGTTAACGTGGGATGTGATTTTATTTGTTAAAAATTACAAATTAATTGAAAGTATATTTGTGTTTTCTTTGTTGTTTAGCAAGTTTCCCAGCTTTTGAGCATGCTGCATCAAGGTCAATATCAGCCAAGACCAAGTTTCCGTGGAAACAAATATTCTAGAAGCTACAGGTAAACAAAAACAGGTTTCTGACTTTGAAAATGCTCCAGTTCTTGTGTTATAATGGAGATTGTTCTAATGGTTTATAATTTGTGCATTGCAGATATGCTCTGCAAGATATGGACAAATTCAGTCTGAAAGACAGTGGTAGAGGTGACAGTGAAGCTGGTGACAGTGATTATGATTTGGGAAGGGATTCTCCCATTGACAGACTTCTGGGTGAAGGCTTCAGTGATCTTTTTGTGACTGACAACCATCGATTTCATCCAGGTATTGTGTCTAATAACCTACTATATTTTATCCCTGCAATCCATACTTTTGATGTACGTTGATGTTTTGTTTCAGTACTCAAATGTTGAATTTTGTATGGTTTGTGAAAATATTCAGATACAAAATGTTAATTAAATTATATAAACCTGCTGTTAAAATCAAATAATTTCCGATCAGAAATAGATTTATCGTTCATTAATTAGCCTGTCTTCTCTCAACTATAATTACAATGTACAAGAGAATAATTTAGTGTTTTGCAATGGTGAATTTGTTGAATCATAATTTCCATCATTGAATTTGGGTCTGCCTGAAACTGGATTGAAATTTTGAAAGCTCAAATCTTGCAAAAGAACCTTACAGTAAGCAAGGTTGCTTAAAGGACTTCCATGGCCACTCTTCAACATGAAGCCATGCATGTTTGCATCATGGATTGGAAAGTTCTAATGCATTATATTGAATGGTACAAGCTCCAAACTAAAGCGACTTCCCCTTGTGGACTTCAGAACAATAATTTCTGCTTTAGTAGCCAGTTTGACATTATGGTATATTTATACTATTCCTACCTTTCATTTTATTTAGTATCACTATAACAAATCAACCAAATTACCTTAATTAGACAAGGACAATATTCTCATCTGGAAATAAGCAAAAATTGTAAATTGAATATCCATAACGAATTTAAGTGCAAAGTCTCAAGTTCCTGCCATAGCTTAAGGAGAAAGTCTGTGTATATAGAAGACTCTCATTTGGGTCATATCTTCAGCATTTATGTAGACTAATTTCTGACTCATGCTTGATATGACCTCAACATCCAAAGCATATTGGCTGGAATACAAACAATCATTAATAATTACATTAAATTAAGTTACAAAAAACCATGAATGGTATAATGCCTTGCATCATTATATTTCTTCTGAGATATTATTACCTCAGCCAGATTGTTAGACCTTGTAATTTATAGGCTTTGTACATCTTCTGTTACTAATTTGACATACTATCAAGTTCATCAATTTCTACCCATGGATTGTTGTTCCTGGTCCTGAGAAAACTTGGCAATTGACATTTAGATTTTCTTAGTGATAACCATATAACCATATAACAATTACAGCACGGAAACAAGCCATCTCGGCCCTACAAGTCCGTGCCGAACAAATTTTTTCCCCCTTAGTCCCACCTGCCTGCACTCATACCATAACCCTCCATTCCCTTCTCATCCATATGCCTATCCAATTTATTTTTAAATGATACCAATGAACCTGCCTCCACCACTTCCACTGGGAGCTCATTCCACACCGCTACCACTCTCTGCGTAAAGAAGTTCCCCCTCATATTACCCCTAAACATCTGTCCCTTAATTCTGAAGTCATGTCCTCTTGTTTGAATCTTCCCTATTCTCAAAGGGAAAAGCTTGTCCACATCAACTCTGTCCATCCCTCTGGTGATGGTGGTAGAGTTGTCAGATGCCAGCAATTTATGTAACATAGAATGTTTTTGTTTTACAGCAATGAAGCTGTGCACAGATGAATGCAAAGTACTGGGACATTCTGATCAATGCTGGATGCCTCCCTTGTCTACAGGGGTTTCTGCTGATTACAGAAGCAACATGTTTATTCCTGGTGAGGATCCACAGCAGCCAAAGGAAGATGATTGTGACTCTTCAGATTCCACTGAGAAGAAAAAAAGCTTTTTGACCTTTGGCAAAGACTCCCAGAATGAAGACGCAGAGGACCTGGGAACCTCCTCTCTCCTAACTGAAATGAACAGTGTTTTCCAACGACTACTGCCTCCACAGATGGACATGTACACAGAATGCAATGGGGTTGGCAGTGGAAGCTCTTTGGAAAATAAAAAAGGACACTTGGCATTAAAGCCACTTCCCTACCCACAAGGGGTAGCAGCTTGGGCGGCATGCACTCATTTCCAGAATCCAGTGAACAGTGTTAGTCTTGCTCCTGTAAATCATGTAAACCCACAACCTCTTTCTAAGTGGTTGCCTGCCATGGAGGAAATCCCAGAGAATTACGAAGAAGATGAATTTGATAATGTTCTCAGCCAGCTTGCTCCTTGTAAGCGTGAGAGTAAACATGAACTAATTGATGCCAGTGAACTTGTGGCAGAAATTAACAAACTTTTACAAGATGTTCGTCAAAGCTAAAAATGGTTGTGTATTTGGTGTTTCACCTCCTTTCTTTGGAAACTGGAAGTGTCATTGTCAACCATTTGCATCTATTGAGTAAATGTGTTTATGACTTTGAATACAGTTATATTTTCACATTAAGTATACCAATTTAAGTGTAATTATGTTCGTATTTTAAAAATACATTTTGTATTCTATTTATATATTTTTCAAATAAAACTTATTTTTGTATTCCATTTCCTACTTTTCCATTACAAAAAGTGATTTTAAAAGGATCACCTTGGTGTAATAAAATATTTTAAAGTGATCAAAAATTGATACCAAAAAAAGGTGTATTTTAAACAAATGAAAGTTCCAGAATATTCTTCGGACTGCCCTTTCACAAACATCGAGCATAATAGTGTGTAGAAAGGCCACTGCATATGGAGTCATTGTTCAATAATTAAATAATTTGTAATATTACTACACTAAACATAATTATCATTGTTTATTTATCCTGTTTAAAATGAGCCAGGGCATAGAAACATAGAAACATAGAAAATAGGTGCAGGAGTAGGCCATTCGGCCCTTCGAGCCTGCACCGCCATTCAATATGATCATGGCTGATCATCCAACTCAGTGTCGTGTACCTGCCTTCTCTCCATACCGCCTGATACCTTTAGCCACAAGGGCCACATCTAATTCCCTCTTAAATACAGCCAATTATCTAGCCACAACTACCTTCTGTGGCAGAGAATTCCAGAGATTCACCACTCTGAGTGAAAAATGTTTTTCTCATCTCGGTCCTAAAAAATTTCCCCCTTATCCTTAAACTGTGACCCCTTGTTCTGGACTTCCCCAACATCGGGAACAATCTTCCTGCATCTAGCCTATCCAACCCCTTAAGAATTTTGTAAGTTTCTATAAGTTCCCCCCTCAATCTTCTAAATTCTAGCGAGTACAAGCCAAGTCTATCCAGTCTTTCTTCATATGAAAGTCCTGCCATCCCAGGAATCAGTCTGGTGAACCTTCTCTGTACTCCATCTATGGCAAGAATGTTTTTCCTCAGATTAGGAGACCAAAACTGTATGCAATACTCGAGGTGTGGTCTCACCAAGACCCTGAACAACTGCAGTAGAATCTCCCTGCACTTGCCTCCCGGCACTTGCCTTAATGTTTTACGTGCCTATCTGGAGAAACTTATCACCCCCCGCTGCCTTTACTAAAAGACTGGAATTTATTGAAGCTAATATAGATGATCCCACTTTTGCACTAGTAGAACTTTGAGATAATTTTTTCTGAACTTTATCTCAGTCACTCAGAAAAACAAAGGGGTGCTCTGCACTTTCATTCAAATTATTGACAGTATACACTAATAATAACAATAATAATAATAATAATATCTTTTATTGTCATTGCACATCAGTGCAACGAGATTTAGTATGCAGCTTCCAACCGATGTAAAAGAAAACTAAAATAAATAAATAAGCTGCGTGACGTGACCATCCGAGGGAGACAGTCCAGGGGGGATGGGGGCACTGCAGGGCCCGTTCAGAGCCGCTATAGCTCTGGGAATAAGCTTGAATGAGGTAAGTGATACATTGTCTATGATACTATTGCAACGTATAAATCTTCAGTGACAAAATTGATCCAGTTGTACATTCCTTACCACTTAACATATGGAGTTTGCATCCATTTATGATATTGACATATCAAAGAGCCACTGTGTCCTTCAATTAATATTCCTTTATATGGTTAGCAAAGATAATTTCCTCTTGGTTTTATTACTATGCATGCATTCCATTCAGTACTAAACTATGCAGAGCATTCAGTTTTAACCACATTCCAAGAAAGCAATTCAAATGGTCAACAATGAACATAATTTAAAGAAATTTATAATCTGGTCATGACATAACAATGTGCGACGTAATTTGTCTTATTTTTTAAGTTTGAATAAATGCTTTATTGAGATTTCTATGGACTTGACACAACCATAACTTACTAGCTGATAGCAAAACGTGCCTTCCTGGCCCCTAGTTTATCTGATTTTGGTAAAAGCTCTATCCGTTTAGGCACTTATACAGCATTCTCCATGTAATCATCTCTCTCAAAGAAAAAACTTGATTCCGTACTTATATAATCCCTTCCTATTTTCTCCCTCTTCTGCAAAGTTTTTTGAGCATGTACAGTATCACCAACCTCATTCAAGCTCATCCAATGTGACCTTATTTGAATCCCTCCATCTAGTTTGCTGTAGCAAAATGACTGATCAAAATCACGATTTGGACAAGTACAATCTATTTCTTCTCATTCTTGGCTGTTTTTTCCAGATTTGATCATTTTTGATCAGATTATTTTCCAAATCTTCTTTATGTCTTCTTACTTAGGTATATCCACCATCATTTGGTTTCATTCTTACCTGTATTATTGTTAGGGAATCATGGGCAAGAGGTCTTCCTGCAGGTGTGCTACTTCTCGAGATTTCCTCTAAAGATATTTTACTCTCTTCTATATGTACCCCTCAACATTAATACACAAGAGACAGAGCAACAGGTTCATTAGTATAGTATAGTATAGTATAGTATAGTATAGTATAGTATAGTATAGTATAGTATAGTATGTCTTTATTGTCATTTTCCTGAGTACTCACATACCCAGAGGAAACAAAAAAAATGTTACTCAACCAGTGTCCATTCAGTGTGCAGTAAAAAATAAATAGAAATAAAAATACATATATCATGAACAAATTAAACACTCTACTCTCTACTAAACATCAACAGGCGTTCCGATCGGCAGCTGCAGTGTGTCCAGGTTGGTGCGCGATACTTTGGCATGGGGCAAAGTCCGTTTATCAGTCTTATAGCCTGCGGGAAGAAGCTGAGGAGCATCCTGCTGGTTTTGTAGCTAATGCTCCTGTACCTCTTCCCAGATGGCAGGATGGAGAATATGTGATGCGATGGGTGGTAGGGGTCTTTGATGATGGAGATGGCTCTGCTGATACATCTCTTCCTGTATATGTCCAGCAGGAAAGGGAGCGGAGCACCAATAATCCTGCTGGCGATCTTCACAATCCTGTCTCGTTGGTGCCGTTCGAACGCCTTGCAGCTCCCGAACCAGGAAGTGATGCCGTAGGTTAATGTGCTCTTGATTGTCCCCCTATAAAATGTTCGTAGGTGTGTAGTGGGGAGACCTGCTTTACATAGTCTTCGGAGAGGGTGTAGTCGCTGCTGGGCTCTCTTGACCAGTGCTGTGGTGTTGGTCGTGGATGTCAGGTCATCTGACAGGTGGAGTCCTAGGAACTTCACGCTGCTGACCCTTTCCACATCAGCTCCATTGATGTGCGGAGGTGTATGGTGTTGTTTTCCGCGCCCTCCTGAAGTAAACCACCATCTCCTTAGTTTTTCCCACGTTGGGAATGAGGTTGTGGGATTTGCACCATCCTGTGAGCAGCTCCACCTCCATCCTGTACGCCGACTCATCATTGTCACTGATGAGACCCACCACTGTTGTGTCATCAGCGAACTTGTTGATGAAGTTGTTGTTGAGTCTAGCAGTACAGTCGTGTGTAAGCAGACTAAACAGCAGGGGGCTTAGGACACAGCCTTGGGGCGAGCCAGTGCTCACGGTTATGGTTTTTGATGTCCTACTGCCCACCCTGACTGTATGTTAGACCAAAATGTATGTTACACCAATATGTATGTTAAATGTAAATACTCAACTTTTCTTTTGTTGGTCTTCCGATTTTTGAATTTCAAGCAAAACACAAAGTGCTGGAGGAACTCAGCAGGTTAGTCATCATCTGTTTAGGGAATGGACAGATTTATGTTTTGGGTCAGGGCTCTTCAGACTTCAGGCTTCAGGCTTTGAATTGTTAGGGTGTTTGATATGCATGGCTGAATGAGCAAGATTTCATAAGATTGCAAAGTTTGGCCTCCCAATCACTAAATCTGCTTCCTAGCTGGCACACCTCTTGTCATTTACTGCAGCCTGGCATCTACTGATACAGATTGATTGGAGATATAATTGTCCTTAAATTTTGGGTCACGGATCCATGCTGTCACAAACATGGCTTATTTCCACCTCTGTAACATTTCACAAGTTTAGCCCCACCTCAGATAATTTGTTGCCAAAAACATTAATTAATTCCTTAGTTTAAATCAAGTCTAGGGTATTCCAATTCGTGCCTGGTCACTTTTCCAACTCTGCTCCATAATAATGAAGTTAACCAAAACTGTGTTGCTTGACCTAATTGCAGAGTCTTGTTCATCTATCATACCCATGCTGGCCAACCTACATTGGCAATACCTTGGTTTTAAAATACTCATCCTTGTTTTCTATTTTCTTATCAATCTGTATCTCTAAAATATCTTACAGCTTTATAACTAAGATATCACTGCTCATCTTCATCCTTGAATTTTATCCATCCACCACTAACAATCATGCCTTCAGTTGGTGTAAACATAAACCTCTGAAATTCTCTCCATACATCTTTCTGCCTCTCACTTTCTCCTTTAACATATTCCTCAAGATTTTGCATTTAGATTTTGTACGTCTTTTGAAATAATATGTCCTAATATGTCATTTATTGTGAAGCACCCATTTGCATTTTGTTTCTCTATATGTGCTCTCCAATTGTAAATGATTGTTATACATTTCCTTAAATATAAGAAAATATCCTGAAATGTAATAATTAACATTTCTATGTTGAGCCATAGTATAGTAAATATATAACTGAAAAAAAGAAAAGATTGGTGAAGTGGTGGATTTTGAGAAGAGAAACAACAAGATTAATGTACAGAGATTTTAAGAGTATATTCACATACTTTGGTGTGTTGACACAATAATTTGCAGTCTATCCAGGATTAAATATCAGATTATTCACTGACAATACAGAAGTGGTGGATGGTTTGTGAGGTACATTAGAGTTCTGCTTAGATATTATCTGTGCACAGTTGGAACCTGTGCTGTCCCTCCATACTATTGAAGAGAATTTGCCCTCAGAGAAATCACATAGCTTGTGCGTGGGAAGGGAGACCATCATAAAGGACATTATAAGGATGGGACCAAGTGAGGAAAATCAGGCTGAACTGACATAATAGAGGAAAAAGATTGTTAGACAAAAGTGCAGTGCGTTCTTCCAGAAAGACGAGGGCGAAATGTGCATTGTGGCTACAATTGATTTTTGGACTGGGATAATCTTTGAAAAACTGATGTTGTCAATTTAAAGCAGTTGTAACTATGCTAATCTCTTGCAGCTTTATTCAATATCTGTCGTTGAAAGGTGTAAAATGATGTCCAGCTACGATTAAACTTATTTCCAAATTATTCAATTTAAATGGATGTTCTCTCTGTAAAGTCTAATTAGAGTGATAGTGGATGTAATATGATTGCTAGCACTAGTAGTCAGCAATGTTATCTTTAAACTTTAGACTTTACTTTAGACTTTAGACTTTAAAGATAGAGTGTGAAAACAAGCCCTTTGGCCCACTGAGTCCATGCCGATCATCAATCAACACATACACAAGCACTATCCTACACACTAGGGCCAATTTGAACTGAAGCCAATTAACCAATAAACCTGTACTTCTTTGGGTGTGGGAGGAAGCCGGAGCACTTGGAGAAAACCCACGCGGTCACAGGGAGAATGTACAAACTCCATACAGACTGAACACGGGTTTCTGGTGCTGTAAGGCACCACCGTGCTGCCCCTTACTCTGGCTATTTTTCTATTCCACTACCTGTTTTCCTCACGTATTATGTGATTCGACTAGATAGCATGCAAAACAATGTTTTTCACTGTATCTCAGTACACATGACAATAATACATGCAAAAGTTGAAAAACATAATGTTTCCCTCATGGCTTCCTGGCTTTGTATATGGTGTAGCACTGAGGATAAGGAAGGTTCAATGTTAATCCTTGGTATGAGCTAAGACAGTTAGTTCATGGCTGGTGTTGGGTATATTGGTTGAATTTCCCACACTTAATAGCTATCTGGTGACCCCTGCTGGAAAGTTCACAACTGGCTATTAAGTATGGACAAAATTAAAGTCAGTTGCGATTCAGGTCCAGGGTCATGCAAAATGCCTGAGTTCATTTCTGCTTCAAGAACACCCACATGAATCTGATACGCCATAAAGGTTTGTTTTTAATCCCAATGTACACATTAATCAATGGCTTCCGGTGAAGAGAAGTGATGATTGAAATGATTGGATAAAATGAAACTTGACCCTGAATAGTACATGGATTTTATATGAGCAAAGAACATAAATTGTTATTCTGTTGCAGGTCAAGATTTCTTCTAAAAATTCTCTCGGACAACTATGTTGTTGATGCCTAACATTAAAAAACTGTATATTTAATAACAAATTAAAGTTTGTTTCAGGTCTTCTGACCTACAATTACTATAATTCCAATGCAGTATATCTTCTGAAATATTAATCCAATATATCAAACTTTTACTTTGTTCTGCCAGTTTTCATAATGTTGAATATTGATTTATAAGATAACAAACTTATATTTTATTATTTAATTACAATGAACAATAATTTTTACATCTTATATGTTATATATAACAAGAAGAAATAATATCCATAACATTTTTACAGCTGCAAATTATCTTGCATGTCAGTAACAATTAGTGTACATTGTTGAAAGTACCATTTCAGTCACCTATTTACTGCAATAAGACAAAACATAGAAATCACAAATATAATTACACTGTCATCTTCTGATTCACTGATGAACGCAACATGGATCACCAGCAAACATACAAACCTTTCAAAATCATTTTCATTGTTGAATATTGCACTAACCTTCCATCCCACTAATTGGCCATATGTTGCATGTTAAGGAAACAAATGCTTTTCCTACTTCCATTCCTGTGGTAAAAAAAAAGCAGACCTACCAATTTCATTAAGATTCCATATACTTTTTATGCAAAAGGAATTTAAACTCCTAAGTCACGGTTTCCTGTATCCAGAAATAATGGCCGTGATTGATTCCCAATGATACACTTTCATTAACTAAATATACTTTGGGTACCTTAAACTTTCCATAAAATTGAGTTAAGCTTCATTGCACAGGTTTGGTTTTATCTTCATACAACCAAGTTAAAAAGACGTCCAGACACTGTCAGTTCTACAGCTAACAGCTGCACTGAGATCAACATACCATAAAATCATTTGTTTTCCTTCAGGAAAGCAAATTACTCTAATAAGTAATGCTTTGTAAATTCAAGCGGAAATATGTGGTCAGAAGATCACAATGTCTTTTACTGCAAATGCCATACTTATGTAACGTGGGATGATAGCTGCTCTATTTTACAGACAATTGTGCTTTGGCTTTTAATGATTTAATATACACCAGAGTCTGCAAACAAAGGGGATAGTGTCTACAATGAGGCATAAATGGTATGCTATGCACTTTATTTTAAACACATGTCTGTTCTGTTTATGACGCAAGCAGTCACATTGACAAAATACAAGTGGGTTCTTTGGAACTGGCTCCAATTTGACATTGCCTTTTTTATGCTCTCATTGTTAGCATGAGATTTCAATTTACAAACCTACATTGGTCACAAATAAAATTTAAAATCTTTAAAATATTTCTGCAGTAGGATCCAATATTATGAACTGTTCTCCCTTACCTCACAGATAATTTTTTTTTAAATTGCAGAGAATTTGAATGCACTCCAGTCCACCAAGCAACCAGCCTAATGTAGAACCAATGAACTTCTGATGCTGGTTTACAAAGAAAGACATGAAGTCGTCTTCAGACTGATTGAAGGATCCCAACCCAAAACGAGACCTATCCATGTTTTCCAGAAATGCTGCCCGCCTTGAGTTATTCCAGCCACCCACCACCTCTATCCTCCACCCCCATTCCCCCATTAACATGCTGCCTTGGGAAAGCTAAAGAAGGACCATTTGCATCCCGGTTATTCCCTCTTCTCATCAAGCCGAAAATACAAAAGCTTGAAAGTGCATACCATCAGATTCAAGAACAGCTTCTTCCTCACTGTTATTCAATTACTAAACAGGTCTCTCATAAGCTAATGGTGTAGTCCCAATCTCCCAATCTACTATAGTACTATATCACAAACTGGTACAGAGATAGATTTTAAGGACCATGTTAAATACATCAAAGAATGGGGAGGTTTCGGGAAGGAATTTCAATGTTTCAGTCCAATGCCATATAAATTGTGCAAATGGAAATCAGACTCATTGTGGAGGCCAGAACTTGAGAAATGCAGTGATCACAGAGGTTTGCTGAATGTAGAAATTACAGAGGCAGACAGAAACATGACAAAGAAGTGGTATGAATATAATGAAGACAATTTTAAATTTGAAGTGATCTCAGACTGTGGCTAATAATAAACAAAACTAAACTAAACTAAGTTTGAAAATTCACTATGTTTTCCATCCAGTACCAAAACACTCATTGCCCTTTCATTCCATTGACCTAAATTTTCGACATACATTTTAGGATCTCGTAATTTGTTAAACACACAAAGGTCCATGTTTAATCTCGCTGCTCACCCTCAATGATTCCTTTCCTTTAATTCATCAAATAATTTGATCTGGTTTGCAAAATGTGATTTGCCATCAGTACATCTTCATCCATTTTCATGTGCATACTTTTTATTAACACAACTTCCATGGTTAGGCTGTGCTCCTGAAATTGCTGGTGTACTTCACTCTCCCTTTCTGATTTGAAGCAACACCAGGAATCCTCAGGTCCTTTGGCACCATTTCTAAGATGAAACTTTGATGAGCATCTTCAATTTCTGTCCTTACCTCACACAATAACCTAGTTCCATCTCCCAACTGGACATGGGAGCCTAGAAATTCTGGCATGTAGCATTATGTGGTGACATTTAATTCAACACATTTAAATGCAAGTAGAGGTCTGCTCTTGCATTGACAGTCTGTGCTACTGTTGGGAAGTCTGACTGTGAAGGTCAAAATATGGTAGATGGGTTGTTCTTCCTTTGGGTAGCATGTGTCTTTTTTTTGGCTTCCTAGAACCTGGACCATAACCAGAGCAGCATAAACAGACATGTTCAACAAGTGATTGTGAACAAAGTCAATTGTGCATCAAGTGTCCTGAGCAGAAACTTGCATAAAACAAGTGTGAAAACTTTTTTTCCTGCGTTGAAGTCAAGTGTAAATGATAGGTCATATGAGGTCTTTCTGCAAGGCTTTAAACATCTGTTCGGTTAATTGATTTAAAATAGAGTAGCAGTGATTGATTTCAATGAACATTGTGAAAATTGATCCAAGAAAATGCAATAATTTGACAGATTTACTTAAATTTAAATTAAATTTAAATCATGCAAAGGATTTAAGAGCAGGAATGACCATTTCAGGCTGTGTAAAAATAATATAAGGAATGCATTGATCTGTTGTGGGTGATTGATATAAATTTAATCATGAATAACTTTCAAGAAAACTGATGAGGGTTGTAAATCTACCTACGTGCAAACTAGCATAAGGAATCCATTGATCTGTTCTAACAGATAGATCTAAATTTATTTCAGTTTTAATCATGCATTAGTTTTACGAACAATGATGAGTGTTTTCAATGTGAACAATTTCTCCCTTGAGTGATTCTAGGATGAGTGATTCTAGGATATTGAATGATGGTGGCAAGAGGAAAAATATATTTGTAATTGTATGATGTCTGATCATGGCCTCCAGTTGCTTCAAAGCATTTACATCTTTTGAGGTTAAGGTGCTGTTATAGTCCAGGAAAATCTGCAGCTAATTTGGTTTCCAGCTTTGCATGTGTTGAGGATGTTGCCAGGACTTGAGGGCTTGAGTTTTGGAAGAGTTGGATAGGCTAGGACTTTATTTCAGGAGGTTAAGAGACAATCTTATAGAGGTGTATAAATTTATGAGAGGAATAGATAGGGTGAATGCACAGAGTCTTGTACCCAGAGTAAGAGAATCAAGAAGGTTTAGTATGAGAAGGGAAAGATTTAAAAGGAACCTGAGGGGCAACTTTTTTATACACAAGGTGGTGGGTGTATGCAACGAGCTGCCAGAGGAGGCAGTTGAGGCAGGTACTAGTACTACATTTAAAGGACATTTGGACAGTATATGGGAAAGGTTTAGAGGTATCTGGGCCAAACATGGACAGGTGAGACGAGCGTAGATGGGGCATCATGGTCAGCATGGGTAAGTTGAGCTGACGAAAATACACAAAAGTCAATAGACAATAGGGGCAGGATTAGGCCATTCGGCCCTTCTAGCCAGCACCGCCATTTAATGTGATCATGGCTGATCATCCCCAATCAGTACCCCATTCCTACCTTCTCCCCCCATATCATAGAAACATAGAAACATAGTAAAGAGGTGCAGGAGTAGGCCATTCGGCCCTTCGAGCCTGCACCACCATTCAGGTACAGGATACTGATCATCCACTCAGTATCCTGTACGTGACTTCTCTACATACTCCCATGATCCCCTTAGCCACAAGGGCCACATCTAACTCCCTCTTAAATATAGCCAATGAACTGGCCTCAACTACCTTCTGTGGCAGAGAATTCCAGAGATTTACCACTCTCTGTGTGAAAAATGTTTTTCTCTTCTCGGTCCTAAAAGATTTTCCCCTTATCCTTAAACTGTGACCCCTTGTTCTCCCCTCTCAATCTTCTAAATTCTAGCGAGTACAAGCCGAGTCTATCCAGTCGTTCTTAATATGAAATTTCTGACATCCCAGGAATCAGTCTGGTGAACCTTCTCTGTACTCCCTCTATGGCAAGAATGTCTTTCCTCAAATTAGGAGACCACAACTGTGCGCAATACTCCAGGTGTGGTCTCACCAAGACCCTGTACAACTGCAGTAGAACCTCCCTGCTCCTATACTCAAATCCTTTTGCTATGAATGCTAACATACCATTCGCGTTCTTCATTGCCTACTGCACCTGCATGCCTACTTTCAATGGCTGGTGTACCATGACACCCATGTCTCGTTGCATCTCCCCTTTTCCTAATCGGCCACCATTCAGATAATAGTCTACTTTTCTGTTTTTGCCACCAAAGTGGATAACCTCACATTTATCCTCATTTATCCACATTTACACCCTGACTCCGCTATCTTTAAGAGCCCTAGCTAGCTCTCTCTTGAAAGTATCCAGAGAACCGGCCTCCACCGTCATCTGAGACAGAGAATTCCACAGACTCACAACTCTCTATATGAAACAGTGTTCCCTCATCTCCGTTCTAAATGGCTCACCCCTTATTCTTAAACAGTGGCCCCTGTTTCTGGACTCCCCCAACATCGGGAACATGTTTCCTGCCTCTAGCGTGTCCAAACCCAAAGAAAACGCTTGCTTCCTTGCTGTATGACTCTATTACTCCATGACTCTAGGTAAATATTTTTCAAGCCACTAAAAGATAACTCCCCTGTTCAAAATAGTACCATGGCAACATTTATATTGACTATCAAAGGCAGATTGAGTCTCAATTTAATATCTCATATAAAAGGTAACATTTAACTTAAATAGTGTTCATCCCTGCCACAATTTTATCTCTACTACTTCTATCCCACACAGATAGGGACCATTTAAATCATCCATTTTAGCTAAAAATCTCAAGAGTCTCATTAGTAATAAAGTGGTCACTAAATTCTAATTAGATTTTTGCATTGGACCAGTTAAGTTTTGTATAAACGCACACCAATGAATCAGTGACTCTTTTATATCTTGGCCAATACACCAGTCTCGGTCAATGTTAATAAAAATAGATTATGTATTTAGCAGTACATTCCTATTTTTCAGACCTTGTATGTTTGCAGTGTAGTTTTTGAGATTACAAAAATAGCTACATTTCGAGAGTATTTCATTGGTTGCAAAGAGCTTTGGGACATTTGAAGTTGTGAAAGGTATTATGTAAACATAAAACTTTCTTTAAGAAGGAACTGCAGATGCTGGATAATCGAAGGTAGACAAAAACTGGAGAAACTCAGCAGGTGAGGCAGCATCTATGGAGCAAATGAAATAGGTGACGTTTCAGGTCGAGACCCTTCTTCAGACTGATATGGATAGATTACACCCCATCTTTTAGTTTACACCCCAGCAGTATGAGCATTGACTTCTCCAATTTTAGGTAGTCTCTGCTTTCTCCTTCTTTCCCCTCCCCTTCCCAGCTCCCCCACAGCCCACTGTCTCCGCTTCTTCCTTTCTTCTCCCTCCCACCCCAACATTAGTCTGAAGAAGGGTCTCGACCCGAAACGTCGCTTATTTCCTTCGCTCCATAAATGCTGCCTCACCCGCTGAGTTTCTCCTGCATTTTTGTCGACCTATGAAGCTTTATTTTATTTTTTTGGCGTCAGAGTATTCTCTCAGAGTTTCCAGATTTCTCATACACCAGTTTGTTTTGTCAAGCTCAGAAAGCTATCTTTATTCACAAAGAATGCCACTGTTTAGTCAAGACTGAGTTGCTAGGAAGAAACCCTAGACACCCAGTACATCTGAAGAAGGGTCTTGACCTGAAATGCCTGTTATCCATTCTTTCTCTCCAGAGGTGCTTCTTGTCCTGCTGAGTTACTCCAGCATTTTGTGTCTAACTTTGAGATGGAATTCTTTTAATACATTAAGGAAATGAAGAACAATATGAAACACAAAAAAGGAAAATCTGTGATGGGATTGACTGTCAAATGGGATGATGGTGTAAAGCTAAATAATAGTTGTTGGTCTCGACCTGAAATGGTCGACCATTCATTCTATCCAGAGATGCTGCCTGTTCCTCTGAGTTACTCCAGCATTTTGTGAATATAAATAATGATTTTACTTCGGAGTCACGTGAGTGATTCCGTGAAGAACCCGTTCAGCACGCATGCGTGGCATTACGTCCAGCAGAGCAACAGTGGCACAGCGGGAGTTGGGCTCTCCCGCTATGCAGGTGAAAGAACGGACCGTCAGGTAAGCTGACGTCGGTTTCCTTCACAGGGAGCCTTCTGCTGTCCGGCAGAGAAGAAAGGCTCTGCAACAAACCTGTCCCCCGCTCGACTCCATGGAGGAGCGTCCATCTGGGGGGCAGCAACGGAACAGACCTGTCCCCCGCTCGACTCCATGGAGGAGCCTTCCTTCAGGGGGGGCAGCAATGGAACAGACCTGTCCCCGCTCAACTCCACGGAGGAGCATTTCCATCGCGGGGGCAGCAACAAGGCGGTAGGATCGCTTACCCGGCGCTCCGCTATCCCGACACCACGCCGAGCCCAGCCCCGCTAGCGCCTCAGCAGTGGGCTGGAAGCACCGCCACGGAGACGTCCGGCCGGTGGCTCCGAATTATCGGACGGGACGTCTTTCCACCCGCACGGGAGGAAAGACAGCCGACTGCACAGACCTGCCCCCCCCCCGCCTGAGCAGCAGGCTGGATGTAAAAGCCAAGGAAGAGGCGTTTCCGGCCGGTGGCTCCGACTTATCGGACGGGGACGCCTCTCCACCCAGGCGGGGGAGAGACAGCTGCCTGAGCCGCATGGAGCGGCTCTTGGAGCAGGAGCTCCAGCGAGGTGCACACCAGGAGGGGCGCTCTCGCAGAGGGGTTCAGGCTCTCCCTCCACAGTGCCTTGTGCACTGTCCATTGCTTCCCCCTTTCCAGAGGATAGCTTTGGTGACCAGGACTGGGCTGGTCAAGAACAGGGGCAATGGCTGAAGATCTCGGGAGTATGCAAGGGGTGCAGGAACAGGAAGAGCTGCTAGGTGTGGTGTGTGGTGGACAGCTATGTGGAAACCCCACATGCAGGAGGCGTTACAAGCCTGACGACAGCCATCACATCGTTTTTTTCCTTGTTCCATGGACAAATACGGAGATGACCACAACCTTCGTAAACAAGTCATAATACCCCAGCCACTGAGCCAGACCCACTGCTCTGTGGCAAAAACCTCACAAAGCATATGAAGGACATGCAAGAGGTTTTACAAAACTTTCGGCTCATGAGGGCAGGGCCGGGACGAGTAACCAAAAACAGTAATTCCTACGCAGCAGCACCCCATCGCATCCATCAGTCAACGTCTACCATATCGGACTGATGAAAGCTCGGGGTCCGCATCTATCACCGAAAGTCTTATTTAGACCAGGGCCCAGAGCGGACCCCATGGAAAATGTGCCACCCCCCAACGTCACCGCCACGTCAGATGACGTGCAACACTCGTTGGACCGGCAGGAAACAGAAGAATACCCATAACCATGGAGGTAGGTGGGTCTGGTTCCTACCAGTATATAGAGCATACTAACACATGGGAGTCTATCACGAGTGATCAGTATATACTCAATGGCATTAGTGAATACAATTCATACTAGAAAAATTGCCACCAGGTCAACATTCACCCCAGAGGGTATTTTTCCTCTCTCCGTTAAAGAAACAAGAGGGACAAGCTGAACTGGTGAGACTAATTACAAAGGGTGTCATGGGGAAACCTGAACCCTTGCAATTCGTATCAAATATATTCACAAAACCTTAAAAAGATGGCAGATGTCCCATCATCATTGGCTTAACTTCACTAAATATGTTTGTTAAGTATATAGATTTCAAAATGGAACCAGTTGTTACTGCCAAACAACTAAATTCCAAAGGATACTGGCAAGCATTCATCTTAAAGATGTTTACCATTTAGTACATTTCACAAGGATCATCGCAGATACCTGAAATTTAACTGGATGGGGCAGCTATAGCAGTTTAAAGCATTACCGAATGGGCTCACATCAGCCCAAGAGTGTCACCCAGACACTAAAACCAGATCTGGCAATATTCAGAAGACAAAAACATATTGTCATGGCATATCTTGATGATATCCTAAATGTTAGGCAAGAACATGAATTTGACTATGTTAGCTGTTCAGCTACCAAACAGTTATTCGAAACCCTGGGGTTGTCTTACATCCAGATAAATCTAAGTTGAAGCCATCCCCTATCATGGAC
Source organism: Leucoraja erinaceus (assembly GCF_028641065.1). Taxonomy (NCBI): domain Eukaryota; kingdom Metazoa; phylum Chordata; class Chondrichthyes; order Rajiformes; family Rajidae; genus Leucoraja; species Leucoraja erinaceus. The sequence goes on along the minus strand of NC_073377.1, from coordinate 131,265,072 downwards.
TACTTGGGCTTCACAGTTAATTCAGTCTACGTGACTGTTACATTGCCAAGAGACAACATAGTTGAATTGGCACAATCGTACAACAATTTAATGGTCAACAAACTACCAACTACTTGACAAGTAACAGAGTAATTGGGATAATGGTAGCAGCATTTCCAGCTACATAATTCGGACCTTTGTACCAAAAACGACATACAGGTCATTATGATTGTTTCATGAAGTTACCCACTGAAGTAATATCAGAACTACAGTGGTGGGCAAAAAACATTTGACATAGTTTCAGCCTATTATCATCACTAACTCTACATCAGTTATCCAAACAGATGCCAGTGCTCAAGGCTGGGGAGCACCTAACTCTAGATCCAGCACAAGTAGTAGATGGACTAACCCAGAATCATCGTTACCACTTACACTGGGCATTAATTATCTAGAGATGTTTGGGTGACTTTTTGTGGTTTAAAAGCATATGCATAAATATGCATCACTTGCATGTACGGTTATAAATAAATAATACTACGGTGGTGGCCTACATTAACCATATGGACGGCATAAAATCGGTATCATGCGACAAGTTGGTCAATACAATTTGGCAATGGTGTGTCCAAAGACATATTTGGCTATCAGTAACTTACCTACCAGGTAAGCTAAATACAGTGGCAGACACCAGATCACGTAAATTTAATGACAACATCAAATGGATCACTACGGACTGACGCAAAACTGCATTTCGTTGTACTCATACTTGTATTTGTGCGATGACATTAAAGTTGAATTGAATTGAATTGGATGTTAAAACCCCAAAAATATATATTTTTCACAAAAGTTATCAAGCAATATGGCACGCTAGATATCGATTTATTTGCATCTAGACTAAATCACCAGGTACCTATGTATGTCGCTTGGGAACCAGACCCTGAGGCAGCAGCGGTAGATGCTTTCGCGCTGGATTGGGGACATTTTTCTTCTATTCATTTCCTCCCTTCTGCCTCATCAGTCGGGGGCTACGCACAGTACAAATGGACTCTGCTTCAGGTATTTTGATAGTGCCCGGCTGGCTTACACAGCCATGGTTCCCAATACTCCATGACATGGTTGTTGGAACTCCGATGGTATTCCCCAGTGACCCAGAGTTATTAACACCCAGTGTCGGCCACAAGCCACCCGTGCCATGAGAAAATCAAACTCCTGGGTTGCAGATGCTGCACAAACCACTTCTGGGACTGGGATTATCATAACAAACCATCGAAACCATGTCAGCATCCCTCTGAACATCCATGAAAAAACAGCACTTGTCCAGCATCAAAAAATGGGAGTAGTACTGCTTGGATACAGGGACCACCTACTCAACCGCTACAAGTCAAGTCAAGTTAACACACAGTTACCAACATACTGGAATTCCTGGTGAACCTTCACCACGATGAAGGACTTCAGTTACAGAGCCATCAACACAGCTAGAATTGCCCTGCCTGCCTATTTAAAACCAGCTCCAGGACAACAGGCCATGGGGTCCCACCAGCTGGTGGTCAAACTAATGAAGGGTATTTACAACTCTAACCCCTAGACCAAGGTACACCTATATATGGGATGTCAGTGTGATCCTGACATGCCTCAGGGGATGCCCACCAGCCAGATCCCTCAACCTGAAGCCATCTATGCTCAAAACACTCATGTTGATGGCACTTGTAGCTGCACTGAGGGTCCAGTCACTACACCTATTGCGACTGGACACCATGCTCACAGCTCCAGACCAGATCTCTGTCGTTATCCAGGGAATGATCAAACAGAGCAGACCAGGAACACCTAACCCAGTCGTGGAATTCCGGGCTTACCCGTCAGAAACTCAGTTATGTGCCATGACCCTATTATCCTACATAGACACAACCAAAATATTCGAGGGAGATGAAAAACCTTGTGGGTCAGTCATAAAAAACCTTATGGTCGGGTGACGAGCCATTTTGAGATGGCTCAAGCAGGTGCTAAAAGCTGCTGGGATAAAAACTAACATGTACAAAGTTCATTCCACCAGGGCAGCATCCACGTCGATGGCTAAAAGAATGGACGTGCCTATAAACCACATCCTGGCTACAGCAGGATGGTGGGGGGAAAGACCGTTCAGAAATTTTATAATAAGCCGTTGGCAAAACCTGTTTTATTTGCAGGAAAGATTTCCAGACTGCAAATATTTAATTTAAGCCCAGGGGAGCAATTTTAATTTCTTTCTTGTTATTGTTAAAAAATACCATTGCGTTTTTCTACAAACAGATTCATTGGTTGATTACGATAACACATTTCCTCCCTCAAAGACTTCGGCAGTGATGTAGTAATAACTGTTACACGGTTTGAAATCACAGAGCTTTGGAATCTTCACGGAATCACTCGTAGTAAAATAGTAAGATTAAATGAGAACTTACCAGTTTGAAGTTTGATCTGTATTTTATGAGGAGTTACGATGAGGGATTACGTGCCCTCCGCTCCCACCCTCAATAATATGGGTCAAATCCATAAACTGATTTCTCCTTATCTTTACTATGTTTGCTTCAATAACTGTGTCTATCTGTGATTCCACACTGCTGCTTTGAAGTATGCCGCGCATGCGTGCTGAACGGGTTCTTCACGTAATCCCTCATCGTAACTCCTCATAAAATACAGATCAAACTTCAAACTGGTAAGTTCTCGTTTAATCTTACTATTATAGTGGGTGAACTCAAGACCAACCCAAGATAGAAAACAAAAGGCAATGAAGGTGAACAATTTAAGAGAAAATATGTAAATCTTATCAGAGAGAAGAGAATAACTTATTGAGGGTGGGCATTGGTTGGAAGAGAATTGGGAGTAAGTTAAACATTGAAACAAAAGCAAACTATAGTGCATGCTGGAAATCTGAATTAAATTAATTCTTAGTTAAGCATGAGTAATATGGAACAATCATTGTCAGAAACAGATCAGATTTCTAATTCATATTCATAGTCCAAGGTAATCTATCTATCTATATAATTAAAAGCCTCATCTTGACCACTTCCTGTTTGCGCTGTATATTGACTTTAGAAAAAACCCTACCACATACGGCTGTGATTTTTGGCCATCTAACTCAGTCCCCCTCCACATATCAGGTGCCGAGGATTTTTTCCATCGATGAAAAATAACAGTGTTATTACAGGTGCACAACCTTTTATCCGAAAGCCTTGGGACCAGACACTTGTCGGATTTCGGACATTTTCGGATTTCCGAATGGAAGATTTTTAGCGTAGATTAGGTAGGTAGCGCGGGCGGCTTGAAAAGTCTGGAGCGACTGCCTCCTCCCCGGAGACCGGGGAATCATTGTAAATCATTATTGCATAAATGTTAGTCAGTTAGTTTGGAGGGATTTTATGTGGTGGTGGTGGGGTGGGTGGGTGAAGGGGGAAACTTTAATTCTTAGTCCCCTACCTGGTTGGCGACTCCCAACATCGTGGAGCTGGGGGCTCCGTCCGGCCGCGGGCGGCGTCGTTTGTAGCTCCGGCCCCGGCAACTCGACCCCTGGCTGCGAGGCGCTCCAAATCCAGCGCCGCCCGCGGTCGGACGCCCGCAGCCCCAGCTCTGCGAATGTTGGGAGAAGGCGGCCTCAGCGCCCTGGAGCTTACCGCACGGCGACCCGGTAAGGCATTGCCCGCTTCCCGCTGGTATCCCAGCGCTGCGACACCGCCGACTCCCAACATTTGCGGAGCTGGGGCTGCGGGCGGCGCTGGATTTGGAGCGCCTCGCAGCCAGGGGTAGAGTTGCCGGGGTCGGAGCTACAACCGGCGCCGCCCGCATCCCCAGCTGGGAGTTGGCGGCCACAGCGCTGCGGAGCTTACTGCATGGCGACCCGGTAAGGCATTGACCGCTCCCCGCCTCTCCGACCAGGTAGGGGACTAAGAATTAAAGTTTTACCCCTTCAACCCCCCCTTCACATAAAAGCCCTCCGAACTAACTGACTAACATTTAAGCAATGATTTACAGATGTTTAAGTGTCTCCCCGGTCTCCGGGGAGGAGGCAGCCGCTACAGTAGTACAGACCTGGGTTGACCGTGGGTCGTTTTGGGTCAAGTTTGGTGCCAAACGCGAGCTTTGGTGTGCAGACGACATCCTGGAAAAAATGGCCGGTTTTCGGAGTTTTTCGGTTTCTGGAACACTGGATAAAAGGTTGTGCACCTGTAATGTTAAAAAATCTTGAGGTTCTCTGTCCTGTCCATCACCGAGCATGAAGGCAACGCCCCTTCTGGTGGGAGGGGAGGGACTATAAAACCCGGAAGTGTGGACGTGGCTCAGTCTGTCTGCAAGATGGCGAGGGAGAGGTCACGACTCTCATTCTGAGCTGTGAATCTACAGAACACTTAGTGTCTACTGACCGGTGAGTGCCCTTTATGTGGTTTTTTAATGTGTTTTTAAAATGTGTTTTTGAAATGTGGCTTTAAAATGTGTATTTAAAATGTGTATTTAAAATGTGTTTTTAAAATGTGGTTTTAAAATGTGTTGTTAAAATGTGGCTTTAAATTGTGGCTTTAAAATGTGGCTTTAAAATATGTCTAAAATGTGTCCCTTCAGCGCACAACACACATAGTAGCACTCTAGAGATCCACGCAAGGGTAGACTTTCCTCCTTCATTGCTGTGATCTGTAAAAAAAATATGAAAATGTCTAAAATTGATTGTCCACCCTCTCCCCCCTCTCTCTCACAGAGTCTCATCTGTTTTTGGCAGAGTTTCTGGCAGCTTCTCAGCTGCTAGCCCGCCAGGCCTGAGTTACTGAGCTGCCAGCCTGCCATGCCTGAGTGACTGAGCTGCCAGGCCTGAGTGACTCAGCTGCCTGGCCTGAGTGACTGAGCTGCCAGGCTTGAGTGACTGAGCTGCCTGGCCTGAATGACTGAGCTGCCTGGCCTGAGTGACTGAGCTGCCAGGCCTGAGTGACTGAGCTGCCAAGCCTGAGTGACTGAGGTGCCAGGCCTGAGTCACTGAGCTGCCAGGATTCAGCGACTGAGATGCCAGCCCAATAATCCATCCGGCCCACAATGTCCATACTGGCCCTCTGGAAACCAGTCCCTTCATCCCACAACACTCATGCTAGCGCTCCAGAAAGCCCCCCACTCCCCCCACTGGCCAGCAATATTGGAATTGGTGGAGAGGTGGAATATTGCACCCAGCCCTCCCACGTGAAGCTGGGACCCATCGGGTCCCACTTAGTCTAGTATATTACTAAAACTCTCATATTTTAAAATCTTTTTATTCATTTTTTTCAAAAGCAAAAACAAGACAACAAAAAAAATTAACGAGAAACATAACAATTATATTGATACATAGGGATCAGGGTTACATTAATGGCAGGTATAACCTAAATATGAGTCCAGTGTCAAAATACACATTGAATATAGACCTCCCCTTCTCTATGTAAATATAGTTAAGTGTTTAAAAGAGAACTTATATGTATAAAAACAAAAAGATAAGAAGGAAAAAAAAAGAAAAAAAGAGAAAAAATGAAAAAACAAAATCCCCCTAAACTAAAAAAAAAAGCAAAACGGTATCTGGGCTGCAAAGAATTTCAACAATTTAAGCTCCTGTTTGTTGTCAAGTCCATTCCACCTTATAAAGGTAAAATAATTATTATAACAGTTGGAGAGGGGACAATTTATGTTGTATGAAAATGTTGAATAAATCTTCCCCAAGTCCTATCAAATTTAACCAAGGGTTCAACAATGTCACACCTAATTTTTTCTAAATTTAAACATGATATCGTTTCAGAGTACCAATGGAGTGTGGTCGGAGGATTAGAGTCTTTCCATTTAAATAAAATAGATCTTCTGGCAATTAATGTGGTAAAAGCTATCAGCCAATGGGCGGAACAGAACAGATGAATAGAATCTAACATTGGTAGCCCAAAAATTGCAGTAATAGGATGAGGTTGTAAATCAATACCTAAAACTGCAGAAATAGTATCAACAATTTCTTTCCAATATTTTTCCAAAAGTGGGCAGGACTAAAACATATGAGTCAATGAGGCCACTTCAGAATTACATCTGTCACAGGTAGGATTTATATGCCCAGTAAAACGAGCTAACTTATCTTTTGTCATATGAGCTCTGTGAACCACCTTGAATTGTATCAAAGCGTGTCTTGCACACATCGAGGAAGTATTAACTAATTGAACAATCCTCTCCCATTACTCTATAGGTAAAGAAATTTGAGGTCCTTTTTCCCAGTCATTATTAATTTTATCAAATGTATCTTTTTTTAATTTCAAAATCAACTCATAAATAGTTGTTATTAAGCACTTCTTATAAGGGTTCAAATGTAAAAAATATTTACAAGATGTCGGTTTGATGTGGTAACAGAAAAAAGGGTAGAGTAGCCCTCAAAAAAGGTCTAATTTGTAAATATGTAAAGAAATGTGAGTTAGGTAAATTATATTTATTGGAGAGTTGTTCAAAAGACATAAAACAACCATCCGAAAACAAATTACGAAAAGCTACTAATCCCTTCATCTTCCATAACAGAAAGGCTTGATCAGTATTAGAAGGTTGGAAGAAAACATTAGATATGATAGCACTCTATAAGATAAAATCATTCAATCCAAACAACTTACGAAATTTAAAACATGTGTAAAATTGAAAAAGTGTATGTCTTATTATTGGGCTAGTCGTATATTTATTCAATCTCGTAATTGTAAAAGGTAACGAGGCCCCTAGAATAGAAGCCAATGATAGCCCTTGCAAAGAATCACATTCAAGATTTATCCATCCTGGACATTGGGTATCTTCTGAATCTTTTGTCCAAAACGTTAAACAGCGAGCATTAACTGCCTAATTGTAGAATCTAAGGTTCGGCAATGCCAAACCACCATCTTTTTTTGATTTCTGCAAGTATTTTTTACTTAGTCTGGAATTTTTATTCTGCCATATATATATAAGGACATTTTGGAGTCAATAATATCAAATAAAGATTTAGCAATAAAAATTGGTATCGTCTGAAATAAATATAAAAATTTAGGTAAGATAAACATTTTAATAGCATTGATTTGGCCTATTAAAGATAAGGACATTGGTGACTATTTAGTGAACTGTTGTTTAATATTTTCAATTAAAGGCGTAAAATTGGCTTTAAATAAATCCTTGTGTTTCTTGGTAATCTTAATGCCTAAATAAGCACAACATTCGGTAGTCAATGTAAATGGAAACTGTCCATAATTCGAAACTAGATTGTTTAATGGAAAAAGCTCACTCTTACTGAGATTTAGTTTATAACCAGAAAAACTACTAAATTGATTATGTAGAGCTACTATTGCCATAATAGATTTTCTCAGGGTTAGAGATGAATAATAACAGATCTTCTGCATAAAGAGATAGCTTATGTGTCTTATTCCCACGAACAATACCAGAAATATTAGGGGATTCCCTAACAGCGGTGGCCAAATGTTCCAAAGCGATATCAAACTGTAAAGGGCTTTAAGGACAGCCCTGTCTAATACCTCGAAAGAGCCTGAAAAAAGGGGATCTCTGATTATTGGTAAATACAGAAGCCTGCGGTATATGATATATCAGCTTGATCCAAGAAATAAAATTTGGACCAAATTTAAATATTTCAAGTGTATTGAAAAAGTATTCCCATACTACTCTATCAAACGCCTACTCAGCATCAAGTGAAATTACACATTCTGAAGTTTCATTTGATGCTGTATATACGATATTCATTAATCTCCTAACATTAAAGTATGAATAACGATTTTTAATAAAACCTGTCTGATCTTCAGAAATAATTTGCGGTAAAATATTTTCCAATCTCATAGCTAATATTTTGGAAAGAATTTTGGAATTACATTTAACAGTGATATAGGCCTATATGATGTCACTTCAATAGGATCTTTATCTTTTTTAAGAATTAAAAAAATAGATGCTTCATGAAAGGAGTGTGGTAATCTATTCATTAACAAGGCTTCTTTAAAAACCTTGCATAGCCAGGGAGACAGTAAACTTGAGAAATACTTTAAAAATTCTACTATAAACCCATCTAAACCAGGAGCTTTACCAGAATTCATCGAAAGGATTGCTTTCTGTATTTCTTCCTCCATGATTATGCATGCAGGTACAGCAGGCAGTAAAGAAAGTGAATGGTATGTTAGCTTTCATTGCAAAAGGATTTGAGTATAGGAGCAGGGAGGTTCTACTGCAGTTGTACAGGGTCTTGGTGAGACCACACCTGGAGTATTGCGTACAGTTTTGGTCTCCAAATCTGAGGAAGGACATTATTGCCATAGAGGGAGTGCAGAGACGGTTCACCAGACTGATTCCTGGGATGTCAGGACTGTCTTATGAAGAAAGACTGGATAGACTTGGTTTATACTCTCTAGAATTTAGAAGATTGAGAGGGGATCTTATAGAAACTTACAAAATTCTTAAGGGGTTGGACAGGCTAGATGCAGGAAGATTGTTCCCGATGTTGGGGAAGTCCAGGACAAGGGGTCACAGCTTAAGGATAAGGGGGGAATCCTTTAAAACCGAGATGAGAAGAACTTTTTTCACACAGAGAGTGGTGAATCTCTGGAACTCTCTGCCACAGAGGGTAGTTGAGGCCAGTTCATTGGCTATATTTAAGAGGGAGTTAGATGTGGCCCTTGTGGCTAAGGGGATCAGGGGGTATGGAGAGAAGGCAGGTACGGGATACTGAGTTGGATGATCAGCCATGATCATATTGAATGGCGGTGCAGGCTCGAAGGGCCGAATGGCCTACTCCTGCACCTAATTTCTATGTTTCTATGTTTCTATGTTTCTATGATGGTTTCGTCTAACAACAGAGACTCATATGTGTTAAATTTGGCAAGTTCAGGTTCTTTAAAAATGCATGCATTATATTATAATAATAATAATAATAACTTTATTTATAAAGCGCTTTTAGACAACATCAGTTACCACAAAGTGCTGTACATGGGAAGTCAACAAAAAGTTATTACAAACTCCTAAAACCATTAAGATGACAGGACTATAAAAACAGTAAAAATTAAAATACATTAACAACACTAAAACAGGAACAATGTCTCAGCCAGTGTCAAAAGCCAGTGAATAAAAGTGAGTTTTTAGGGAGGATTTAAAGATGGACAGTGAAGGGGCCTGTCTGATCTGCAGCGGCAAGGTGTTCCAGAGTGCCGGGGCAGCAACAGAAAAGGCTCTATCCCCTCTGAGCTTCCGCTTAGACCTTGGTACCTCAAGGAGCAGCTGATCCGCTGACCTGAGGCACCGGGTAGGAGCATATAGGTGGAGCAGCTCAGAGAGGTAAGGCGGGGTGAGGCCATTCAATGATTTAAAAACAAATAAAAGAATTTTAAAATGAACTCGAAAGTGCACTGGGAGCCAGTGAAGGGAGGCCAAAATTGACGTAATGTGCTCCCTCTTTCGAGTTCCGGATAAAAGGCGAGCGGCAGCATTTTGGACCAACTGGAGACGAGCCAACGAAGCTCGTGAGACTCCAGAGTAGAGCGCGTTACAGTAATCCAGCCGAGATGAAATAAAGGCATGGATTACTGTTTCAAAATGCTGCCGCTCGAGAATGAGCTTCACCTTTGCCAGCTTCCTTAGGTGAAAGAAGCTGGACTTAACCACTGCGCCTATTTGTTTATCTAATTTAAAATCACCGTCCATCATAAAACCCAGGTTTAAAACTGTAATTGTAATCAGAAGGAAATTCTGACAGGTATAGGGAAGTATAAAATTCCTGAAAGGATTTATTAATTTCATCATGGTCTGCAGTCAATGTACAATCCCGTTTACTCACTTTAGTAATCTGACGTTTGGCTGACACAGCTTTCAACTGATTGGCGAGTAATTTACCAGATTTATCACCATGTATATAAAATTGACTTTTGGTTTTAAGTAACTGATTCTCCATTGGTGATACTAATAACAAATCATGTCTCAATTGAAGTTCAACTATTCTTATAGAGCTCTAGACTAGGAGCTTTTGCATATTTTTTTATTAATATCTTTAATCTCATCAGCCAATATACGCATTTCATTTTGAGTTTGTTTTTTTAATCATGCGGAGTATGAAATAATTTGTCCACGGATATATGCCTTAAAAGCATCCCAGACTACACCATTGGATATTTCTTCTGGAGAATTTGTTGAGAAGAAAAAAGCAATCTGATCATTAACAAAATTTAGATCTTGAAGCAAAGTAGCATTACATCGCCATTGTTTAGCACTAAACTTGGGATCAGGTAGTTTAATTGATAATTTCAATGGTGCATGATCAGAAATAGCAATTGCATCATACTCACATGCATTGACCGATTATACTAACCAAGAATCTATTATAAAGTAGTCAATCCTAGAGTAACTATGATATACATGAGAGAAAAAAGAAAATTATTTGCCATTTGGGTGTAAGAATCTCCAGACTTCTAACATTCCAGAGTCAAGTAAAAAAGAATTGATAAAACTAGTTTTAGGTGTACAATTTTGGTCACCTAATTATAGGAAGGATGTCAACAAAATAGAGAGAGTACAGAGGAGATTTACTAGAATGTTGCCTGAGTTTCAGCAACTAAGTTACAGAGAAAGGTTGAACAAGTTAGGGCTTTATTCTTTGGAGCGCAGAAGGTTAAGGGGGGACTTGATAGAGGTTTTTAAAATGATGAGAGGGATAGACAGAGTTGATGTGGAAAAGCTTTTCCCACTGAGAGTAGGGAAGATTCAAACAAGGGGACATGACTTGAGAATTAAGGGGCTGAAGTTTAGGGGTAACATGAGGGGGAACTTCTTTACTCAGAGAGTGGTAGCTGTGTGGAATGAGCTTCCAGTGAAGGTGGTGGAGGCAGGTTTGTTTTTATCATTTAAAAATAAATTGGATAGTTATATGGACGGGAAGGGAATGGAAGGTTATGGTCTGAGCGCAGGTATATGGGACTAGGGGAGAATATGTGTTCGGCATGGACTAGAAGGGTCGAGATGGCCTGTTTCCGTGCTGTAATTGTTATATGGTTATATGGTTATATAGTTGATTTATTTGGAAGCACATGATCAGATTCAGATATGTCCATCGAGGGGTTCGGCAGTTAAAATCTCCACCCATTATTAAAAGATGTTCATTTAAATTAGGAAAGGATGCGATTAACTGTTTAAAAAACTCAGCATGACCAATATTAGGTGCATAAACGTTCACCATAACAACATTTTGGTTATGAAGAACACCAGTAATCATGAAAAATCTACCATATGGATCAGAAATTGTTTCATAATGAACAAACAAAATTGAGGAATCAATAAAAATAGAGACTCCTTTCACCTTAGCCTGTGAATTTGAATGAAACTGCTGTCCTCTCCAAAACTTAAAAAATCATTGATTGTCGTCTTTCCATACATGAGTTTCCTGAACAAAGATAATCTGAGCATTTAATCTACGAATAACTTAAAAAATAAATTTCCTCTTAATGGGATGGTTCAAACCATTCATATTCCAGGAAAGGAAGTTAATAACTGTATCTATATTGTTTGTAAAACTCACGTGGAATGTAAAGGGTTAATTTCTTAAAGCATAACAGTTCATGATTCTGGAAGTAGAAAAATCTAAGTTGGAGCCAGAAGTGACGACATTTCAGAAATTTTTGTAGTTCAAATTCTGCCCAGATAGAAAAAACTAAGCTAGAAGCGAAAGACACCAACCCATGCAAAGCCCAAAACTGACCAGTAGACTGTCAGTACGCTGCCTAATCCTTTCTCTACCCCCATCTCTCCTAATGACAGCACCCAATGTAAAAATAAGGCATATTTATCACTCAATAGCCCAAACAAAATTAATGTTATGGTTAAGAAGTGCATGTTAACTGTGGAACACAAGAGCTACTTCATATTATCTATCCAAGGTCAAAATATGAAAAACAAGAACTGCTTCACTTTGTTTGTCTAAAGACAGGGGAGAAAAAATTCTTCAATTTTAAAAATAGAAAAGCTAACAAAGAAGATCTTAAAAATTAACATATAATACCATTACATTAAATTAACAGTATCTTAGAGAAGGTAAAAGTTTTTGTTTGATACCATCATACTAAAATTCTAAAACGTCATTAAAGAACAACTCATCCAATTAAATTCTTAATCATTTACAAAACAATATATTGTCAAAATAGGAACAATAAATCTCCAATTGTAATTTAATCCCCATCACGGCTTCACCCCCATAAGCCTCCAGAAAGCTGGAAGCGTCTTGAGGTTTGTTAAAAAATCAGTTGTTACCATTAAAGAGCAGTCTAGCTGGATAAAGTAAGACGGGGGGCAACGTTTTCTTAAACAACTCAGACATTACATTATGGAAAGACTTTCTCAATTCCAAAAGCTGACGGCTGCAATCAGGAACAAACCGAAACTTGCTTCCTTCATATTCAACCATGCCCATCTTTTTTGCTGCCTGGAGGATATTCTCCTTCATCTGCAAGAAGTGAAACCGAATGATCAAATGTCTCGGTTTATCTTGGGGATCAGATTTCTTCCCGATCCTGTGTGCGTTATCCAAAATTGGAAGATTTTCATAGTGTTTGGTGTTGAAAGTCTCCTTTATCATTTTAGAGACAGATTTTATAATATTATCCCCTTCTTGACCTTCCGGGAAAAAAACAACAATTTGCAAATTCAGTCGACGGCTTCTGTTTTCCAGATCCATATTTTTAATCTTGTATTGCTGGAGTGCCCGAGTATTTTCATTAATTTTTCGATTCCAGTTTTTCAATCTTCAAATCTCTTTCCTGGCTCAAGGTTTGCAAGTTATCAATTTGTTCCTTCTGTTCATGAGATTCATCTTGTAACATAATCAGCTTGTCTTGAACTTCCTTCAATTTGCTCGAAATTCCTTTCACCATTTCTTCCAAACTGCAAAATCTTGTTTTCATTTCAGTTTTCAGTTCATCGTTCATTTTCGATATTGCTTCTAAGATACTAGAGTCAGAAGCTGCACCTTCCCCATGCTCCTTCATTGGAGAAGCTCTTTTCCCTCTTGTCTCCATCCTTTACACGATTGAAGCGTATAAAAGTGTTATCAACACTTTAAGAAAAGTTAGACCGTGCCTTGAAATCAAGTAATAACAAGTAACATTGAAAGAGTGGTAAGCAAGAAGTTAAAAGTTAAGGGAGAAAATGAACTTGCAACCTTTACAGCATGCTGCCACTAGGAGAATCCTAAAACTCTCATCTTGTTTGTTTGTATGCGTGTGTGTGTGTGTGCATGAGTTCCGGAAACTCCGCCAAGTGGAACATGATAGCGCTACAATTCTTGGCCCACCTTACTCACCATTGCCCTACGATGTGCAGTACCAAGTTTTGTTCAGATTGATGTTATATTTTACAAGTTATTCTCATTTTAAACTTCACAAAAAACACTTTTCAAATCACTTTTCCACTTGCCCTGCCCGTCAGCCGCCTTCAACATCACAATGACGTTACAATGGGATCCCAAATTTAAATTTCTTAAAAAATCTCGATTTTCATTGGCATTGAATTTATTTATTTTTTAAATCCGTTTTAATCAAATTATTCAGTTTTCATTAACAGCTAACATTGTGTTCAGGTTATTTAAAAAAAACACATACTGATTTTGACATTGTGGGGGGTGGGATAGGGGGGAGGCAAGGAATGGTGAACAGGAGGATAGAGGGCGAGGAAGGGGGTAAGGAAGGGCGAGGATGGGGAAAATGGGTGAGGTGAGGAGGGAGGGTGGGGGAGAGTGGATAGAGGGAGAGGTGGGGGCAGTGGGGGAGGTAGTGAGTGGGGATACAGGGAGAGGAGGGCATGTGGAGGAGCAGGGAGATAGAGGTAGAGGAGAGGGGTAGGGTGGGGAGAGGGGTTATGGATGGAGGGAGGGAGTGACTGGTTAGGGGAAAGGAGAGGGAGGGAGAGATGAGGGAGGGAGTGGGAGAGGGGAGGTGAGGAGGAGAGGGGAAAGAAGAGGATGGGTAGAGAGGTGGGGGTGGGAGTGCTGTTGGAATTATATATTTAATTATAGACCTGTTAGTTTGACGTCAGTGGTGGGCAAATTAATGGAAAGAATACTTAGAGATAATATATATAAGCATCTGGATAAACAGGGTCTGATTAGGAACAGTCAACATGGATTTGTGCCTGGAAGGTCATGTTTAACTAATCTTCTTGAATTTTTTGAAGATGTTACTCGGGAAATTGATGAGGGTAAAGCAGTGGATGTTGTGTATATGGACTTCAGTAAGGCCTTTGACAAGGTTCCTCATGGAAGGTTGGTTAAGAAGGTTCAATGGTTGGGTATTAATGGTGGAGTAGCAAGATGGATTCAACAGTGGCTGAATGGGAGATGCCAGAGAGTAATGGTGGATGGTTGTTTGTCAGGTTGGAAGCCAGTGACGAGTGGGGTGCCACAGGGATCTGTGTTGGGTCCACTGTTGTTTGTCATGTACATCAATGATCTGGATGATGGTGTGGTAAATTGGATTAGTAAGTATGCAGATGATACTAAGATAGGTGGGGTTGCGGGTAATGAAGTAGAGTTTCAAAGTCTACAGAGAGATTTATGCCAGTTGGAAGAGTGGGCTGAAAGATGGCAGATGGAGTTTAATGCTGATAAGTGTGAGGTGCTACATCTTGGCAGGACAAATCAAAATAGGACGTACATGGTAAATGGTAGGGAATTGAAGAATGTAGGTGAACAGAGGGATCTGGGAATAACTGTGCACAGTTCCCTGAAAGTGGAATCTCATGTAGATAGGGTGGTAAAGAAAGCTTTTGGTGTGCTGGCCTTTATAAATCAGAGCATTGAGTATAGAAATTGGGATGTAATGTTAAAATTGTACAAGGCATTGGTGAGGCCAATTCTGGAGTATGGTGTACAATTTTGGTCGCCTAATTATAGGAAGGATGTCAACAAAATAGAGAGAGTACAGAGGAGATTTACTAGAATGTTGCCTGGGTTTCAGCAACTAAGTTACAGAGAAAGGTTGAACAAGTTAGGGCTTTATTCTTTGGAGCGCAGAAGGTTAAGGGGGGACTTGATAGAGGTTTTTTAAAATGATGAGAGGGATAGACAGAGTTGACGTGGAAAAGCTTTTCCCACTGAGAGTAGGGAAGATTCAAACAAGGGGACATGACTTGAGAATTAAGGGACTGAAGTTTAGGGGTAACATGAGGGGGAACTTCTTTACTCAGAGAGTGGTAGCTGTGTGGAATGAGCTTCCAGTGAAGGTGGTGGAGGCAGGTTCATTTTTATCATTTAAAAATAAATTGGATAGTTATATGGATGGGAAGGGAATGGAGGGTTATGGTCTGAGCGCAGGTATATGGGACTAGGGGAGATTATGTGTTCGGCACGGACTAGAAGGGTCGAGATGGCCTGTTTCCGTGCTGTAATTGTTATATATATGGTTATTATATATGGATGAGGGGGAATGGAGCAGGATAGGGGTAGGTAGGGATGGCGAGGTAATGGAAGAGAGGAGGAGTAAACGGAGGAGGGGAGGGTGGGTGTGAGGGAAGGAAGCAGAGGAGGGTTGGTGGAGGGTGAGGAGAGGGAGGATAATGGAGGAGGGAAATAGGGGACTGAATAGGGACAGTGAGATGCATTCACATTGATCTTATATGTTACAGATTATTACCATTTTGAACTTTAAAAACGTCACAGTCACTCTCCCACTTGTCGGCCATGCCTGCGCAGCTGCGCGAGGGTCGCCGTGGCTCGTGTCACAACGGGGATCTCTGGTGACACATCAGAAGCCTGTCAGCCATGGCTGCGCAGTTGCGGGCTATGGCTCAGTGGTGGAATAATGCCTTGGGGGGTGGGCTGCTCCTCCTGCCCACACACCCCTCCCCATGCCCACACTCCATCCCTGCCACACATCCCTCCCTTCCACCCACAAATCCCACCCCCTTGCCCGCCCCACACCCCTCCCCTGCCCACACCCCATAGCTCACACATCCATCCCCCCACAACCCTCCCCTCTCCACCACAAGCCCCCTCTCCCCACAACCCCCCCGCCCACAGAGCCCCTACCCCCCACTTCCCACATCCCTTCCCCCCCCACACATGCACCCCTCCCCCCCCCACACACACACACCCCTCCCTGCCCACACACGCACCCATCCCCACCCACACACACACACCCCTCCCTGCTCACACACACACCCTCCCCCACCTGCACATGCATCCTTCCCTTCCCACGCACACCGCTCCCTGCCCACACACACCCCCCCCCCGCCCACACACACCCCCCTCCCTGCCCACACATACCCCTCCCCGCCCATACAACCCCCTCCCAGTCCACACATCCCTCCCGCCCACACACACACCCCCCCCTCCCCCCACATCACCACATCCCCCCCCCCCACACACCCTGCTCCACATCACACCCCCCCCCCCCCCCCTACCCCCTGACACACACACACCCCTTCCCTCCCCCCTCCCCATCACTGTCCTCCCCCACATGAACTGGAGGGGGAGGGAGTGATGGAGAAAGAGGGGAAATGAGCCGTGCCTGCGCAGTTAGGGGCTATAGGTGAGTGGTGGAATATTGCTTTAGGGGAACGGGTTACGTTGGGGGAATGGATGAGTGGTGGAATATTGCGATGGGGGACCGACCTCCCATGTGACAGGAACCCGATGGGTTCCACTTAGTTAACAGATGAAATTGTGTTTAGGCTGCTTTTTTTTAACATTATGCCATGAAGATGGAGAAAAACAGTTGCAGGATGGTCAAGGACCAATGCAAAGGGACATCGAGAAGCATCAAGAAGCAGAAGGGAACAAGAGACACAGCAAGAGAGAGCACAATGTCTCGTGGATTAACGAGCTAGAACGCAAAAAAGAAAGGATTAGTAGACACAACCAAAAAGAACTGAACGTCTCAAGGATCAACGAGAAAGAACGCAAAGCAGAAGGGATGAAGAGACCCCACAAAGAAGAAGTAAGCATCTCATGGATTAACAAGAAAGAATGCAAAGAAAGGATGAAGATACGCAACCAAAAAGAACTGAACGTCTCGAGGATCAACAAGAAAGAATTCTAAGAAGAAGGCATGAAGACATGAGAGATGAAAGAACTAGAAGACTGCCTGAACAGTGGGCCAGAGATACAACAAGACGAAATGCACAACTCACAAGGAGAAATCTTTCTGCTGATGTTGGTGAAATGACCAAAGTTTGCCCTCAGTGTCGAGCATACCGTTTCTCCGGAAAAACTGCCAACTTTTGCTGCATGAAGGGTCAGGTGAACATTGCTCCTCTGCGGGCACTGCCTGATGAACTCATGAGATTGTATACTTATGACACACCACTAGCAAACGAGTTCAGAAAGAATATTAGACAATAAAACTGTCTCTTTCAACTGACGTTATCCGGTGCCAAGGAAGTGGTGCCACCCAGATGCAATCCTTCAGTGATCATTCAAGGCCAGATTCATCATTACCTTGGTTCATTGATGCCTGACCTACACCAGCAAAGTCAATTCTTTCAGATCTATTGAATTGCGAATGGGTGTACTGCGAAATGCTGGTATTCAAAGGGAAATCGCTGCAATGCTTGATAACTTGATAAGACAAAACAACCCTTACATTGAAACACTTAAAATCGCAAAGGAAAGAATTCAAGGTTAACCAGAGGCATCAATCGTCATTCATCCAGATCATCGGCCAGCTTTGGAACATGAAAGGCGGTTTATCATACAAATTGCCAACAAAGTTGCCGTCCTATTACCAAAAGATAATGACCCTCAGGCACATTATCTTGAAAGAAAGAGGAGGGGGCCTGAAAGTAATTTCAGTCTCATAGGTCGTTTGATAGGTTTCAATACATCCTTTTCTTTCCACATGGAGATGATGGATGACATCACAAACTCCAAATGAGTAACCACAAGAAATTGACAGCAATGCGATATTATGTCTATAGGGCTATGAATCATGATAATGAATTAAACCACCTTTTGAGTGGAGGATGACTATTTCAGCAATATGTGGTTGATACGGCAGCTAAGATTGAGACTGATAGGCTCAATTATATTCAGATGAATCAAGAATCATCGTTGAGATCAACCACTTACAGAGGCCTCACAGATGCATTAAATAATAATTATGATTTGGAAAACATCGGAAACCAAATCATCCTCTCCTCAACATTTGTCGGTGGACCGAGATACACGATGGAACGATGCCAGGACACATGTACGTTCGGACATATGGGAATGCTTTGTTCTTCATTATGATGACTTGTAATCATAAGTGGAGTGAGATGCGACAGTGACTATTTCCCAATCTGCAGTCATTTGATAGACGTGACTTGATTGCAAGAAAATTGTGTGCACATCACTGAGGACCTCTCTTGGACACTGCACATGGACACAATAACTAAGAAAGCACGCCAGTGGCTCTTTTTCCTGAGAAGACTGAGGAAGTTTGGCATGAACGCCAGCATCCTCACAAACCTCTACAGATGCACCATCGCGAGTCTGCTGATGGGCTGCATCACAGTCTGGTACGGGAACTATTCTGCCCACAGCTACAAATCACTACAGAGAGTGGTGAAGGCGGCACAGCACATCACTGGCAACTGTCTCCCGACCTTTCAGGACATTTTCCATTGGTGGTGCCTGCGGAAGGCACACAGCATCATCAAGGACCACAGCCACCCAGCACGCAGACTGTTCTCCTTGTTACCGTCAGGCAGACGATACAGGAGCATGGCTGCACATACCACCAGACCTAAGAACAGTTTTTACCATCAGGCCATCAGGCTTCTGAATTCATAAACACATCATATATGTTGTCATATATGTTGATTACTTTATTTTTTATTTATTGTTGTCTTTTACCTACCAATGTCACTTTGATCTTTATCTTTTTTTATCTTATTTTTATCCTTGTAATATCATTGCTGAGGTGACCAGTTGTCTTGTCTAACACATTTCATTGTAACGTTGACCCTGTGTTAACCTACATATGACAAATAAAACTGACCTGAACTGAACTGAACTGAAGCTATTCATCAAGTACCTCACTGAACCACATGGCCTCTTTGGCAACTGTATAGCTTTTGTCTTGACTGTGGAATATCAGGAGAGAGGTCTGCCTCATTTGCACTGCTGGTGTGGCTTTACGAAATGAGTAAGCCAAGACCAAAACATTTTGACAGATTTGTGCAAGCTGAAATACCAGACCCACAAGTAAATCCTGAGCTGCATGAATTGGTACTCAAGCACATGCTTCATGGACCATTCTGCAATCACACCTCTCCATGTTGGAAGGATGGAAGATGCAGTAAGAGATTCCCAAAGTGATTTTTCGAGAGGACAAGGTGTGGATATGATTCATATCATCTGTACATGAGAAGATCAGCAGACATGTGAGGATTTCAGGGATATCAAGAGGAACGCCGGCATCGACCTATTACTTCTGATTTGGTGGTGCCCTATAATGCTCAACTGTTGAAGTTGTTCAAATGTCACATCAACTTTGAGATATGCTCCTAACATAGAAACATAGAAAATAGGTGCAGGAGGAGGCCATTCGGCCCTTCGAGCCAGCACCGCCACTCATTGTGATCATGGCTGATCTTCCCCTGTCAATAACCTATGTAACACCTCTGTAAAGTCGGTCAAATATGTGATCAAGTATAACTTGAAGGGGATTGATCAAGCAGTTTTTGGAGTTAACAGGCATGACGAAATTACACAATACTTGACTGGCAGATACATTGGTCCATCAGAAGCAGTGGCATCAATCCTTGGATTTCCGAAATGAGAGATACTCCGCTGTCTTTCGACTCCAGGTACATCTACTACAAGAACAACGAGTCGTCATCAGAGTCGATGCTGCTCAGCGAGTGATGAATGATGATATGGCGAGAATGACATTAACTGAATTCATGGCATTGTGTTCTCAAGAGCCATTTGCAAGAACACTCTACTATGCTGATGCTCTCTGATTTTACACATGGAACAATAGGAGATGGCAAAGAAGGAAGGCTGGAAAGAGAGTGGAAGATCTTCCAGGTATTTTTGAAGCAAATGTTCTGGGACCAGTGTATACCATGTCTCCAAGATGTGGTGACCCCTCCTACTTGAGACTGCTTCTCCATCACGTGAAAGGGCCAGTATCTTTTGATTCATTGAAGACACATGATGGAACAATTTATCCCTTCTTCAAAGACATCTGCAGAGAAAGTGGTTTGTTGCAGACTGATGACCATTGACAACAAACAAAGGAAGATGCTGAGAAGACAATACTCCCCAGTGCAATGAGAACTTTGTTTGTTGTTTTGCTGATGAATACTGAGATCAACAATCCTCAACAAATATGCGATCACTTCAAGAATTCAATGTCTGAAGATTATCTTGAAAGAGAATGGAGAACAATGAGCGATCCTAATATCGTGATTGATGAGAAGCATCATGATCAGGCTCTGTTGTATATTCAAGAGAATCTTGAGAATTACAACAAAACAATGGAATGCTTTCATTTGGCACGCCAAGAAATGGAAGGATGCACCTTGATGGTGACAATCCAGAATTACTGCAGGAATTGCAATACAATAGAACTGAACAACAGAAATTTGTCGAGGAGAATGATCCTCTCATGAATGCCGAGCAGAGAGCAGGTGTGCAACTGCTTGAAAAGGAATCTTCCTTCAATGTTTTTCATTCATTCATCAGGAGGAACGGGTAAAACATTTAACACTAATTTGATCCTCTCGAAAGTTAGAAGTCAAGGTGATGTTGCTATTGCTATAGCATCCTCAGGGTTGGCAGCTACATTAATGCTTGGTGGAGTACTGCAAATTCTCGATTCAAGATACCCATCCAAGTGACCCAGGATACATTCTGCACCATTGAGAAGAACGCAAACACAACATGTTTGATGAGGCAAGTGAAACTCATTGTTTGAGATGAGTGCCCGTTGATTAGCAGGGAGATCTTTGAAGCAGTGAACAGAACTCTTTGAGATATATGGATCATCACTAAGCCTTTTGGTGGGATTCTTACCATTTGGTATGGCAATTTTCGACAGCTCCTTCCTGTAGTGAAAAGGGGAAATGATGCTGATATTCAAAATTGCTGTATCAAGAAATCCTACTTGTGAACACTTTTCACCAAGTTTCAATTGCAGACGAATATGTGATCGAGAGAGGGAAAAGGCAACTATTCTCAATTTTTGTTGAAAGTTGGAGAAGACGACATTTTAAAGAATGAAAACGATAAAATTGAAATGCCACAAGGCATAGTTCTTTCAGCAAGAACACTGGAGGATTGTATTGATTTAATCTATCCAACATTTGACAATCCTGCAGAATTATTCTCCGACAATTGTTTCTAGGTTCTACACAACGATACCATGAGAAGCATCAATTCTACATGTATCAGCCGCATCCCTGGAATCATTAAGGAATACTTTTCTTTCAATGCTGTCACTGAGGGAACTAATGCTACTCACTTTCCAACAGAATTCCTAGATTCACTCGAGATCTCTGGATTATCACCAGACAAATTGGAATTGAAAAAAGGATCTCCAATCATGTTAATGAGAAACTTGGAACCCCCAAGGCTATGCAATGGAACGAGGATGATCGTGGAAGAGCTACACAATAAGCTGATCGTTGCAAGAATCAATATGGGAGCTTTCAAATATGACATTGTTCTCATTCCTAAGAATATGCTTAATTTGACAGAAGATTAAGACATTCCCCTTCAGCGGAGCCAATTCCCGATTCAGTCAAGTTTTGCTATAACGATCCATAAAGCACAAGGACAAACCATGGAGAAAGTGTTGATATACCTAGAGAAACCGGTAATTCAGCATATGTGGCTCTTAGCCGCGGAAAGGTGAAGGAGGCGTACAGGAGCCATCAGGGAGGCGGTACAGGAGCCTCAGGTCACGTACCAGCAGGATGAGGAAAAGCTTCTATAACAACACAATCACACTGCTGAACTCGGAGTCCCGACGATAGACTTCTCTGGTCCCTCCGTCCCCCTTTGTTTAATCATTCTGTATTTCCTGATTATTCTGTATCTTCTCTCTTTCTATTTTTTTCTTGTTTTTTCTCTTTATGTACAACTACTACGGTCTGACGCAAAACTGCATTTCGTTGTACTGATACTTGTATTTGTGCGATGACATTAAAGTTGAATTGAATTGAATTGAATTGAAAATGTCAAAGTGTTCCTGATGATGGCAATTCGACCAAGAATTATGTCATTAAACGCGTGCTTGGTTGAGCAATGACATCTGGTAAATTCTCAGAATTACTTCGTTAAAGTTTGACCACTCAGTAATGTCTATATTAAAATTGTGTGTCTTTTTTCCATCAACAGCAAAGAGACATCAAGTTGCAGTGAGCAGCAGAATGCAACAAGAGATGCAACAAGGAAAAGCTGAACTGAATAAATATCATCTTTAACATTTAAATTGTTGTTATATTTTAAGAGTTATTCACATTTAAGCTTTAATAAATACTTTTTCCACTTGCCGTGCCCGTCTGCTGCGCCTGCGCAGTAATACCTGCTTGTTCTATGTCACAATGGGAACACAAAGGGTGGGAATGGCTGCGCCGCCGGAGGTCTCTAAGAGTGGATGGGGGGTTTGAGGGGGGATGGAGTGAATGCGTGGGAATGGGTGGGCATGGGGCAGAGTGGGGGGGGGGGGGGGGGTGTGAGTGGAGGAGGGGGGGGGACTAGGTACGTCACAACGGGAACCCATCAGCCACGCCTGCGCAGTTAGGGGCATTGGCTCGGGGGGTGAATATTACGTTGGGGACCAGGCCTTCCGTGTGACAAAGGGACCCAACGGGTCCCACTCTATCTATCTATCTGTCTGTCTGTCTGTCTGTCTGTCTGTCTGTCTGTCTGTCTGTCTGTCTGTCTGTCTGTCTGTCTATCTATCTATCTATCTATCTATCTATCTATCTATCTATCTATCTATCTATCTATCTATCTATCTATCTGTCTATCTCTAAAATTCTCATCTTGTTTGTTTGTTTGTTTGTTTGTTTCTTTGCACCTCAAGCTACCATTTTGGCCACCTTACTCACCATTGTCCTGTGATGCAAATGAAACAAGTTACGTTCAAATTGATGGTTATTTTATGTTATTGATATTTAAAAGTAAAATAAAACATAAAACAGCACCCACACTTAACCCGCCCCCACCCACGTGCCCCGCCCCGCCCCGCTGGCCCCGACCCCATTTGCTGTCTTTACTTAACAGGCATCACAAAGGACCCCCCATGCAGTTGGGTCCTTGCAGGAATTTCAAACCACCATCTTTTTTGCCGCTACGACAGTAACCCGATGGCTCCGCAGAGTAAGTTTGTTTTTATTTTCATTTCTGGTCCCCTGGGCCATGGGCTGTGGTTGGAGCCGGTGCGGGAACCGGGGACGGTTCCTTCCCCCTCTCTCCAGCTCCACAATGCTCACTGCCCCCCTCCCCCACACCAAACTTCTCCCCCCCTCCATCACCCCCCCCCCTGCCCACATTTAGCCCCCCTACCCTCCTCCCCCCACCACCCCCACACCTCCCTGCCACACACCTCCCTTTCCTCCCCCCCCGCCCCCCCACCCCTCCCCTCCTCCCCTCCCACAAATGAAGAGAAGGGGGAGGGAGCGATGGGGGATGAGGGGGAAATGAGCCGCGCCTGCGCAATTAGGGGCTATGTGTGAGTGGTGGAATATTGCGTTGGGGAAAGGTTTGTGTTGGGGGAACGAGTGAGTGGTGGAATATTGCGTCGGGGAATGGGTTGCATTGGGGGACCAGGCCTCCCATGTGACTGGGCCACTTACTCTAGTATAAAATAAAACTTGTCTTGCTAATATCCTTTAAACTTTCCTCATAACATCTTAAACCTAGGAACTCTAGCAATTGTCATTTCCACCCCGGGAAAAATAAACTCGGACTATCTACCTAACTTTACATCCATAATTTGCAGTCAGTTATTCTCTCCTTGAGATTATCATGGATAATATTTTTAAAGCTATGAGATTTGCTCACACATATATACAACTTTAATGGCTAGGAAATATACAACTTTAATGGCTAGGAAAATCTTTGAAATCAGTTCCAACATCATTTAAAATTAATCCTCATTAAAACCAGGGTAATTAATAGTGATTGATGACTTGAGAACCAAAATCCAACTGTTATTCTACAATGCATTTTATCCTCTCTTGATCTCAAATATGAACCTGATACATTTATATTCACACATTTACTACTTGAATTATTTGTGAAATGTTTCCATCTTATGTACTCCAACAGTTTATAGAGAACAAACAATTAATACTCTTACTCCAATGCACCTGCAGCAGAATGGTGAGATCAGAGGTAGGTTTGACCACTTTGTCTATATTTTGCAGTCTATAAATTCAAGGTGTCTTTTTATAGTCATTTTACAGACAAAGCAAAATGTTTTAGGACTGTTTTGACATTAACCAACAGCATAAATCAGATATATTTCTGGTTTCTGAGCACTAGATCTTGGAGGGTGTAAATCTCCTGCCATCTGCCTTGCACCAGTTTGATTTCTTGGTCATACAGACACACACCTTTGTTCAAAGTTAGCTGTTGGAATTTTTTTTTTTCCAAACTGACTTTCCAATTGTTTCTGTATTAGAAAGCAGATGATCACTTCCTTAAATGGCAGTCGGCTGAAGAGTAGGATGGTGTGTGCACTTTTTTCTTTGTGATTAACCTCAATGAAACGTCAATACTGTAAAAAATAAATTCAGCAAACAATGTCACCACTCCGTCAGAAATATAACACTAAAGTGAGTGCATTTGAGTTTTTCTCATTGAAACTGCAGCAAAATCTAATGCACTACACAGGCAACATCACATAAATTTAAAATTCAGACAAGGTAACCAAATGAAAAATAGTGTGGTGTATCAGTAACATGGAAAGAAAACATTGTAATGCAAGATTGTGGAGCTCACCAATGGAGAAACCAGGCATTACAAATTCTATTACCTCTTTTACATGATATGAATATACTCCAACTTCCATGAGTCATAGTCATGAATAAATGCTCGGCAGTTGTCACGTAGCCAAGTATTCCAGCATAGCTAATAACATTGACCACAAAAGTTCTTTGCAATCAAATACAAATGACAATTCAATAAAACTGCATTAATCCTTCACCATCACAATGATGAATGGCACAAGCTGGGCTGACAGTAAATGCTTGTATTGGCAAGCACTTCCATATGAAAAAAAAAGCTTATACACGCTTAACAAGTATACACTGTTCAAATCTGTTGTTACCCTGTGGTGAATGGTGTTGAAGTTCAATCAAAACATTTTGATAATGGTTAAAATCACATTGCTAAATTTCTGTGAGAATCACTCAATTGAAATGTACATGGAGGCAGCTCAGACTGAATTACTCTCTGGTTCAAGCAAAGCGTGTGGAACTCAGCTTTTTGTGCGGGGGGAAAAAAATGCTCCTTGGGTCTTTCCCAAGGTATTTTTCCCAAGGGATCTTTCCCTCCTCACCTTAAACTCCAGTTCTTGATTTCCCCTACTCTGGGCAAGGGACTCTGTGCATTTACCCAGACTATTCCGCTCATGATTTTGTAAACCTCTATTAGATCACCCCTCATCCTCCTGCACTCCAAGCAATAGTCCCAGCCTACTCGACCTCTCCCCATAGTTCAGGCTCTCGAGTCCTGATAACATCCTCAGAAATCTTCTCTGCACCCTTCCTCTGATAGAGTGATACAGTGTGGAAATAGGCCCTTCGACCCAACATGCTCACATCGGTCAACATGTCCCACCTGCCTGCGTCAGGTCCATATCCCTCCAAACTTATCGTTTCCACGTACCTGTCCAACTGCTTCTTAAACATTGGGATTGTCCCAGCCTCATCTACCTCCTCTGGCAGCTTGTTCCATACACCCACCACGCTCTGTGTGAAAAGGTTACCCCTCGGATTCCTACTAAACCATTTCCCCTTCACCTTGAACCTATGTCCTCTGGTCCTCAATTCCCCTACTCTGTGCATCTACCTGATCTATTCCTCTCATAGAAACATAGAAACATAGAAAATAGGTGCAGGAGTAGGCCATTCGGCCCTTCGAGCCTGCACCGCCATTCAATATGATCATGGCTGATCATCAAACTCAGTATCCTGTACCTGCGTTCTCTCTATACCCCCTGATCCCTTTAGCCACAAGGGCCACATCTAACTCCCTCTTGAATATAGCCAATGAACTACCTCCTGTGGCAGAGAATTCCACAGATTCACCGCTCTCTGTGTGAAAAATGTTTTTCTCATCTCGGTCCTAAAAGACTTTCCCCTTATCCTTAAACTGTGACCCCTTGTCCTGGACTTCCACAACTTCGGGAACAATCTTCCTGAACTAGCCTGTCCAACCCCTTAAGAATTTTGTAAGTTTCTATAAGATCCCTCCACAATCTTCTAAATTCTAGCGAGTACAAGCCGAGTCTATGCAGTCTTTCTTCATATGAAAGTCCTGACATCCCAGGAATCAGTCTGGCGAACCTTCTCTGTACCCCCTCAATGGCAAGAATGTCTTTCCTCAGATTAGGAGACCAAAACTGTACACAATACTCCAGGTGTGGTCTCATCAATACCCTGTACAACTGCAGTAGAACCTCCCTGATCCTATACTCAAATCCTTTTGCTATGAATGTTAACATACCATTCGCTTTCTTCACTGCCTGCTGCACCTGCATGCCTACTTTCAATGACTGGTGTACCATGACACCCAGGTCTCGTTGCATCTCCCCTTTTCCTAATCGGCCACCATTCAGATAATCGTCTACTTTCCTGTTCTTGCCACCAAAGTGGATAACCTCACATTTATACTGAATCTGCCATGCATTTACCCACTCACCCAATCTATCCAAGTCACCTTGCAGCCTCCGAGCATCTTCCTCACAGTTAACACTGCTTCATGTCATCCGCAAACTTGGAGATGTTGCATTCAATTCCCTCGTTCAAATCATTAATAAATATTGTAAATAGCTGGGGTCACTGCCTGCCATTGTGAAAAGGACCCGTTTACTCCTACTCTTTGCTTCCCGTCTGCCAGCCAGTTCTCTATCCACATCAATACTGAACCCCCAATACCGTGTGCTTTAAGTCTGCATACTAATCTCTTATGTGGGACCTTGTCAAAAGCCTTCTGAAAGTCCAGATATCACACATCCACTGGTTCTCCCTTATCCACTCTACTAGTTACATCCTTGAAAAATTCTATAAGATTCGTCAGACATGATTTACCTTTCATAAATCCATGCTGACTTTGTCCAATGACTTCACCACTTTCCAAATGTGCTGCTATCCCATCTTTAATAATTGACTAGCATTTTCCCCACTACCGATGTTAGACTAACTGGTCTGTAATTGCCCGTTTTCTCTCTCCCTCCCAGTGTGGTTACATTAGCTACGCTCCAATCCTCAGGAACTACTCCAGAAACTAAAGTGTTTTGAAAAATTATCACTAATGCATCCACTATTTCTGGGGCTACTTCCTTAAGAACTCCGGAATGCAGCCTATCTGGCCCTGGGGATTTATCGGACTTTAATCCATTCAATTTACCTAACACCACTTCCCGACTAACCTGGATTTCACTCAGTTCCTGCTTTTTCCGGCAGATTATTTATGTCTTCCTTAGTGAAGACAGAACCAAAGTAGTTATTCATTTGGTCTGCCATGTCCTTGTTCCCCATGATCAATTAACCTGTTTCTGACTGCAAGGGACCTACATTTGTTTTAACTAATCTTTTTTTCTTCACATATCTATAAAAACTTTTGCAGTCAGTTTTTATGTTCCCTGCCAGTTTTCTTTCATGATCTATTTTCCTTTTCATAATTAAGCCCATTTGTCCTCCTCTGCTGGACTCTGAATTTCTCCCAGTCCTCTGGTAGGCTGCATTTTCTGGGTAATTTGTATGCTTCATCTTTTGTGTTAATACTATCCCTGATTTCCCTTGTTATCCACTGATGGACTACCTTCCCTGATTTATTATTTTGCCAAACTAGGATGAACAATTGTTGTAGTTCATCCATGCAGTCTTTAAATGCCTTCCATTGCATATCCACCGTCAACCCTTTAAGAATCAATTGCCAGTCTATCTTGGCCAATTCACGTCTCACACCCTCAAAGTTACCTTTCTTTAAGTTCAGAACCCTATGTCACTCTCCATCCTAATGAAGAACTCAACCATATTATGGTCACTCTTGCCCAAGGGGCCACGCACAACAAGACTGCTAACTAACCCTTCCTCATTACTCAATACCCAGTCTAGAATAGCCTGCTCTCTCGTTGGTTCCTCTACATGTTGGTTTAGAAAACTATCTCGCATACATTCCAAGAAATCCTCTTCCTCAGCACCTCTTGCCAATTTGATTCACCCAATCTATATGTAGATTGACGTCACCCATTATAACTGTTTTACCTTTGTTGCACGTATTTCTAATTCCTTGTTTGATGCCATCCCCAACTCCACTACTACTGTTAGGTGGCCTGTACACAACTCCCACTAGCGTTTCCTGCCCCTTAGTGTCTCGCAGCTCTACCCATATCGATTCCACATCCTCCAAGCGAATGTCCTTCATTTTTTATTGTGTTAATCTCCTCTCTAACCAGCAATGCTACCCCACCTATTTTTCCTTTCTGTCTATCCCTCCTGAATATTGAATATCCCTGGATATTCAGCTCCCAGCCTTGGTCACCCTGGAGCCATGTCTCCGTGATCCCAACTATATCATAGTCATCAATAGCTATCTGCACATTCAAGTCATCCACCTTATTACGAATGCTCCTTGCATTGAGACACAATGCCTTCAAGCTTGTTTTTACAACACTTATACCCCTTATTCAATTATGTTGAAAAGTTGCCCTTTTTGATTTTTGCCCTGGATTTGTCTGCCTGCCACTTTTACTTTTCACCCTACAACTGCAACATGACCTCCCAACTTCTATACTCAATACTCTCGATTCCCTTATTCCTTACCAGTCTGAGGAAGGGTCTCGACTCGAAACTCGGAATGGCCGGGTGAGTGGGCAAATGCATGGCAGATGCAGTATAATGTGGATAAATGTGAGGTTATCCTCTTTGGTGGCAAAAACAGGAAAGTAGACTATTATCTAAATGGTGGCCAATTAGGAAAAGGGAGATGCAACGAGACCTGGGTGTCATGGTACACCAGTCATTGAAAGTAGGCATGCAGGTGCGGCAGGCAGTGAAGAAAGCGAATGGTTTGTTAGCATTCATAGCAAAATGATTTGAGTATAGGAGCAGGGAGGTTCTACTGCAGTTGTACAGGGTATTGGTTAGATCACACCTGGAGTATTGTGTACAGTTTTGGTCTCCAAATCTGAGGAAAGACATTCTTGCCATAGAGGGAGTACAGAGAAGGTTCACCAGACTGATTCCTGGGATGTCAGGACTTTCATATGAAGAAAGACTGGATAGACTCGCCTTACACTCGCTAGAATATAGAAGATTGAGGGGGGATCTTATAAAAACTTACAAAATTCTTAAGGGGTTGGACAGGCTTGATGCAGGAAAATTGTTCCTGATGTTGGGGAAGTCCAGGACAAGGGGTCACAGTTTAAGGATAAAGGGGAAATCCTTTAGGACCGAGATGAGAAAAACATTTTTCATACAGAGAGAGGTCAATCTCTGGAACTCTCTGCCACAGAAGGTAGTTGAGGCCAGTTCATTGGCTATATTTAAGAGGGAGTTAGATGTGACCCTTGTGGCTAAAGGGATCAGGGGGCATGGAGAGAAGGCAGGTACAGGATACTGAGTTGGATGATCAGCCATGATCATATTGAATGGCGGCGGAGGCTCAAAGAGCCGAATGGCCTACTCCTGCACCTATTTTCTATGTTTCTATGTTTCTATCCATCTGCTCTACAACATTACCCATAGGCCTACCATTCACTGTGTATGTCCTGCCCTTGTTCGACATCCCATAATGCAACACCTCACACTTCTCTGTATTAATTTCCATCAACCATTCCTCAGCCCACCTGGCATAACGATCCAGATCCTGCTGTAATCTTTCACAACCATCTTCACTATCTGCAAAACCATGTTCACTCACTTGACAACATCTATCCTGCAACATGGTGAATGCAACCAAACACAATACTATAAATGTGGCCTCACAAACATCTTATGTAATTGCAATACGAACTCCTAACTTCTAGCTATGGGAGAATTCCACTTTTGACCATAGGGGTGTTGCAAGTAAGGTAATCGGGTCGAAGAGCGTGACGCATGGTATCTAAAAAGTTTCAGAAGTGATAAATCTGGCTGTAAAATTTAAAAATCACCCATTGTTCTCAAGTGGGTTTTTACATTTTTAGATACATTAGGAATCAAGAAAAACACAAATAATGCCTGAAATGCATTGAGCAAACGCGATAATTCCCAATATTTTCCATCTTGATATCTGCATGGCCGATGTTCGCCAATCGCATTTGCTGGTGTTTTTCCTTCAGCTGTCGCTTCTCTCTACCATCATTTCTCCTCAGGTTTGGAATTCTGAAGAGGATAAATGTCTCTCACGGAGAGAAAAATGTCTCTCATTGGCTGATTTCCACAATTATTTACAGTGCAAAAATAAACAATTTCGGCGGTTTTTAACAGGTAAGAACGCGTACTTTTTTACCTGTTAAAAACCGCCAAAATGATCAATTTTTGTGCTGTAAATAATTGTGGAGGGTGACTGAGCACTCTGAACCAACTGCTCTAGTATCTTTGCTCTGAACCCGGTGAAGGTGTAAGCGGCCGAAAGAGCGCATCCCTCAGCTAGCACCCCGGGGTCAGCGCTGTCCGCCCCTTCTCCCTCTGTGCGGCCGCACGGTCACGCACTATGGGTGACACACTGAACCCCCCCCCCCTCCCCCTCCCCCCCCCAAACCTACCCACCACACCCCCGACCGCAGGGACAGATGGCCCGGGGCCCGCGAGTGTGGAACCAGAGTGTGGAGTCCGGATGCTGAGACAGAAGAAGGTCCGGCTGCACTAGCCGCCATAGTAAATGCTTACCTGACATTCACCGTGTGCACTCCAGACGGCGTTGCGTGGCAACAGTACGGGTCACGGGTCATGACCTTGACTGCCGTGCAACCTCCCTATATGAAGATTGTGCTGTAATGCTTGAAATGGATGGCATGAGATAATTTTGCCTTTACTATTTACTTTCACAGCATTCTGTCAGGCACCGGGTGGCTGGCCAAATTTAGTACATTTTGTACCACTACCAGAACTGAACTTTCTGCTATTTAATACAGGCAAAAAAAATCAAGCACAAGCATCCTAGAGTAATAAAGTATTGGCTTTTTTTTTACAGAATGCCTACTTATTGATATTTTGAATATCCAGAATTGTGAACAATACTCTTATTTTGTTCCTTTATTCGTGAGTTCCCCATTCGTCAAACTGGGGAACAATATAAAATCTATCATGTGAAAACTTTCATAATGAAAAGCAAAATTCTAATTGGATTCTACTCTATGAATCGTAAAGTTGTGGGTTCAAGTTCCAATTCCCCCAAACCTCACATTTACCTCTGAAGTAAACAGTCCAGCAGTGAACTGAAGGATTGCTACATTGTTGGGGGTCCTGCCTTTTGAACACAACTTGAAACCAAAACCCTATCCTTTCTCTCATGGATGTAGCTTATTCTAAGAGCACCATCAGTTTTCTTCAGCCTCAGTTGAAATGTATTCAATATATTTATATGGTGGCAGTTCAAACTAGATTACTCTATAGTGCATGCCAAAGTCCTGGCTATTAAAAGTTCCATTCCCCACACATAAGAGAACTATATAAGACTTTGGTTGAGCTGCACTTGGATTATATCATACAGTCTGGTCACCCCATTGCAGGAAGGATGTGGAGGCTTTGGAGAGGATTCAGAGGATGTTTACCTGAATGCTGCTGGGTTAGAGGGTTTCAGCTACAAGGATAGGATGAATAAACGGATTGTATTCTCTGGAACGTTGGAGGTGTGAGGAGACTCGTGGAGGTATGTAAAATAAGAGGCATGGATAGGGTACACAGTCAGAAACTTTTACCCAGGAAGATAATGTCCAGAGGACATTGAGGACATTGAAAACTGGAGGACATTGCAATATGGTGAAAGGCAATTTTTTTTTTCACACCGAGAGTTTCGGGGGACTGGAATGCATTGCGAGGAGTGGTGATAGAGGCAGATACAATAATGCCGTTAAAGAGGTTTTTGCTTCTGCACATGGAAATGCAAGGTATAGAGCGATATGGATTGTGTGCAAGCAGATGAGATCAGTCTCACTAAGCATCAAGTTTGGCACAATCATTGTGGGCCGAAGGGCCTTTCCCTGTACTGTAATGTTTTATGTTCTATTTGTTTTTTTAAATTATATTACTGTTTGAGAAATATTAATTATGTCCACAATACAGAAATGTGAGATCACAGAGCACTGTATAAATGCAAATATTTTTATTTTTATTTCCGCACAACCAACGATTATATTTACAAGCATTACTTGTGGTTCTCTGCACAAATTAAACTATTTAAGGAAATGAACACTGATCACTAGGATTCTGCTGACTTGGGCAGATAAGGAGCTGCCTGTTTGGATGTGTACTGATTCCTTTTCTGATGACAAGATCATTTTGATAAAACTTTTTATCCCCCTGCAATAATCCACCTTAAACAGCTGGCAGAAAACAATAAATGGTTTTGGTAACCAGTGACAAGCTCAGCAAAATCTGTTGGATATTTGTCCTTTGGTGGTAGAGATATCAGGGAATTAGGTCAAAGGAATATCGGGAGAAGAGTTCAATAAGCAAACAATATTATATGGCTAAATTAGTACTACTCAAGAAAGGTTTCTAGTAACCTCACAGGCCTTTAAGTTGTAAATCTGACCAAGGTTGGCAAAGAAGAATTACCCAAGGCTTCTGTTAATGAAGTATGTTTTTTACATATGAATCTGAACAAGTGACTGAATACTTACTACGGTTAAATGATCTTGCCTTGATAATCACACATGCATTTAATAAACAATTAATATTAGTCAGAGTCACACAACAATCTATAGATGTGGCCCTTGTGGCTAAAAGGATCAAGGGGTATGGAGAGAAAGCTGGGATGGGATACTGAGTTGGATGATCAGCCATGATCATATCGAATGGCGGTGCAGGCTCAAAGGACCGAATGGCCTACTCATGCACCTATTTTCTATGTTTCTATGTTTCTAACAAGGAAACAGACCTTTCAATCCACTAAGTCCCTGCTGACCATTAAGCACCCATCCACACAACTCCTATGCTAATTTATTTCTTAATTTTATTGAGTGATACACATGGAAACAAGCCGTTCAGCCCACCAAGTCCATGCCAGCCACTGATCATATGTTCACACTATTCTATATTATCCCACTTTATCCTGCACTTTAGGTGTAATTTACTTAGTTTACTAATTAGCTTACAAACCTGCATGTTTTTGGGATGTGAGTGGAAACCGGAGCATCCAGCGTAAACCCAAGCGGACACAGGGCGAACGTACATTGTGTCCAGAAAAATAAATCTTACTAAAGCCTTTAGCTTAAAAATTAACATTTTGCATAGTATCAGTCCCCTGGACTCTCATCAATTTGCATACAGGGCAAATAGATCAACAGAGGATGCCATCTCTTTGGCACTTCACACTGTCCTGACTCGCCTGGATAGACAGGCAACGTACGTGAGGATGCTCTTCATAGACTATAGCTCTGCATTCAATAACCATATAACCATATAACCATATAACAATTACAGCACAGAAACAGGCCATCTCGGCCCTTCTAGTCTGTGCTGAACACTTATCCTCCCCTAGTCCCATCTACCTGCACTCAGACCATAACCCTCCATTCCTTTCCCATCCATATAACTATCCAATTTATTTTTAAATGATAAAATCGAACCTGCGTCCACCACCCCCACTGGAAGCTCATTCCACACAGCTACTACTCTCTGAGTAAAGAAGTTCCCCCTCGTTACCCCTAAACATCTGTCCCTTAATTCTCAAGTCATGTCCTCTTGTTTGAATCTTCCCCACTCTCAGTGGAAAAAGCTTATCCACGTCAACTCTATCTATCCCTCTCATCATTTTAAAGACCTCTATCAAGTCCCCCCTTAACCTTCTGTGCTCCAAAGAATAAAGACCTAACTTGTTCAAACTTTCTCTGTAACTTAGATGCTGAAACCCAGGCAATATTCTATTTTGTTGACATCCTTCCTATAGTTAGATGACCAAAATTGTACACCATACTCCAGAATTGGCCTCACCAATGCCTTGTACAATTCTAACATTACATCCCAACCTCTATACTCAATGCTCTGATTTATAAAGGCCAGCACACCAAAAACTTTCTTTACCACCCTATCTACATGCGATTCCACCTTCACAATTCTGCCTTGATGCTTTACCTACCAACTTCTTTAAGAATGTTTTTGACTGCCTAGCAATAGACATACTGCAAATAGTTAACAGCTCTCTTCAATCAGGCAATTTCCCAAAAGCCTTGAAAACTGCAGTTATTAAACCTCTTTTAAAAAAGCGGAGCCTAGATGCATCTATTATTAACAACTATAGACCAATATCAAACCAATCTTTCATAAGTAAAATCATTGAGAAAGTTGTCCTCCAGCAACTTAATCACTTCCTGGCTTCAACTGGCTGCTACGACAACTTACAGTCAGGATTTCAACCTCTTCATTGCACCAAGACCGCCCTTATTAAAGTTGAAAACTACATCCATCTTAACACAGACTCTGGCAAAGTTTCAATATTAATGCTATTAGACCTCAGTGCTGCCTTCGGCACTGTTGATCACTCAATACTTTTGGACAGGTTGGAAAAATGGGTGGGGCTTTCAGGCACAGTCTTAAGTTGGTTCAGGTCATATCTACAAGATAAGAACTATTTTGTTTCCATTGGTGGCTTTGTATCAGAACCAACCAACTCTGTGTGGAGTCCCGCAAGGTTCGATCTTAGGGCCCTCTTTATTCAACATTTACATGCTCCCACTCGGGCAAATCATGCAAAATAATAATATTGACCACCACTGCTATGCCGATGACACTCAAATCTCTGTAGCGCTATCACCAAATGACTATCGCCCCATAGATCTGCTGTGCCAGTGCATTGAGCAAGTCAAAGACTGGATGTGCCAAAATTTCCTCCAACTAAATAAGGACAAAACGGAGATAATTGTTTTTGGTGCTAAAAAAGAAAGGCTTAAAGTAACCCAACACCTTCACTCTCTGTCCCTGAAAACTTCAAACAAAGCCAGAAATCTTGGGGTTATTATGGATTCAGATTTACATTTCGACAGTCACATCAAATCAGTAACAAATTTGGCCTACTATCACCTCAAAAACGTAGCAAGATTAAGAGGACTCATGTCAGCTCAAGAAAAACTTGTACATGCCTTTATTACTAGTAGGTTAGATTATTGTAACGGTCTCCTTGCAGGTCTTCCGAAAAAAAACTGTCAGGCAGCTACAGCTTGTTCAGAACGCTGTTGCTAGAGTTCTAACAAAGACCAAAAAATTTGAACACATTACACCAATTCTTAAATCCTTACATTGGCTCCCTGTATGTCAAAGAATTGATTTCAAAATCCTGCTGCTCACCAATAAATCACTACATGGTTTAGGACCAAAGTATATCACTGACATGCATCCACTATATAAGCCTTCAAGACCGCTAAGATCTTCTGAAACCAATCTGTTAGTGATTCCCAGAGTAAATACAAAACATGGGAAAGCAGGATTTAATTACTATGCAACAAATAGCTGGAATAAACTTCCTGAAAATTTAAGACTTGCCTCAACTTTGACCACTTTTAAAAGAAGACTGAAAACTTTTATGTTTACTTTAGCTTTCAGCTAAATCTTAACTACATTGCACTTTTAACTTTTGCACTTTTTATAATGCATTTTTAATTTTGGTAATCTTTTCTTTTAATTCTTCTATTTTATTTCATTTTATTATTTCATTTTATTGTATGACATGTTTTTATGCGAAGCACTTTGAGTCTGCCTCGTGTATGAAATGTGCTATATAAATAAAGTTGCCTTGCCTTGCCCTTGCCTTCAGGGAACTGTGCATAGTTATTCATAGATCCCTCTGTTCAACTGCATTCCTCAATTCACTGCCATTTACCATGTACGTCCTATTTTGATTTGTCCTGTCAAGATGTAGCACCTCACACTTATCAGCATTAAACTCCATCTGCCATATTTCAGCCCACTCTTCCAAATGGCCTAAATCTCTCTGTAGACTTTGAAAATCTACTTCATTATCCACAACACCACCTATCTTAGTATCATCTGCATACTTACTAATCCAATTTACCACACCATCATCCAGATCATTGATGTACATGACAAACAACAGTGGACCCAACACAGATCCCTGTGGCACCCCACTAGTCATTAGAAACATAGAAACATAGAAAAGAGGTGCAGGAGTAGGCCATTCAGCCCTTCGAGCCTGCACCGCCATTCAATATGATCATGGCTGATCATCCAACTCAGTTTCCTGTACCTGCCTTCTCTCCATACCCCTTGATCCCTTTAGCCACAAGGGCCACATATAACTCCCTCATAAATATAGCCAATGAACTGGCCTCAACTACCTTTTGCGGGAGAGAATTCCAGAGATTCACCACTCTGTGTGAAAAAGGTTTTCCTCATCTCGGTCCTAAAAGATTTCCCCTTTATCCTTAAACTGTAATTCCTTGTTCTGGACATCCCCAACATCGGGAACAATCTTCCTGCATCTAGCCTGTCCAACCCCTTAAGAATTTTGTAAGTTTCTATAAGATCCCCCCTCAATCTTCTAAATTCTAGCGAGTACAAACTGAGTCTATCCAGTCTTTCTTCATATGAAAGCCCTGACATCCCAGGAATCAGTCTGGTTAACCTTCTCTGTACTCCCTCTATGGCAAGAACGTCTTTCCTCAGATTAGGAGACCAAAACTGTACGCAATACTCCAGGTGTGGTCTCTCCAAGACCCTGTACAACTGCAGTAGAACCTCCCTGCTCCTATACTCAAATCCTTTGGCCCCCAACCTGACAAACAGCCATCCACCATTACTCTCTGGCATCTCCCATTCAGCCACTGTTGAATCCATCTTGCTACTCCACCATTAATACCCAACAAATGAACCTTCTTAACCAACCTTCCGTTAGGAACCTTGTCAAAGGCATAACTTAAGTCCACATATACAACATCCACTGCTTTACCCTCATCAATTTCCCACGTAACCTCTTCAAAAAATTCAAGAAGATTAGTCAAGCATGACCTTCCAGGCACAAATCCATGTTGACTGTTCCTAATCAGACCTTGTTTATCCAGATGCATATATATATTATCTCTAAGTAGCCTTTCCATTAATTTGCCCACCACTGACATCAAACTAACAGGTCTATAATTGCTAGGTTTACTCTTAGAACCCTTTTTAAACAATGGAACAACATGCGCAGTACGCCAATCCTCCGGCACTATTCCCGTTTCTAATGACAATTGAAATATTTCTGTCATAGCCCCTGCTAGTTCTACACTAACTGGGTATGTGTGTGAGGGGCGAGGGGTGGGGAAACTTTTAAATTTTTTCCCTGTAAGGAGAACCCGATCTTTTCTCTGTCGGGTCTCCTTTGTCGTTGGGGCTGAGCTGCGTGGAGCGGCCTCCAACCGGAATGACCTGGGGTTCCATTTTGGAGCGGGTGGAGCTGTGGTGGTGCGCGGCTGCGACCCGACCCCGGAAATTCGGAGGCTTACCGCAGGTCTGGTAGACAGTAACACCGGGAGCCCGCAGGTCCTGGTGGGAGACTGCTTTTCGGGGCTTCCGCAACGGCGACTTCTCCCGCCCGAGTTGCGGTGTTGAAGAGTACCTCGAGCGGGGCGTTACATCATAGCCCGGTGCAGCTTTGAATGGCTGCGGGACTTGCTAGTGCTCGCCGGGGCTCCAACACCAAGACCCGGAGCGTGGCCTTGCATCGCCCGGCGCGGCTTTAATAACCGCGGGACACTTACCATCACCCGCCGGGGGCTTTGACTCTGACATCGGGAGGAGAATGGGGAGTGCAGGGGAGATATAAGTCTTTGCCTTTCATCACAGCGAGGAGGAGATGTGCTGTGATGGATGTTTGTGTAAATTG
The DNA here is from genome assembly GCF_028641065.1 of Leucoraja erinaceus. Lineage (NCBI taxonomy): Eukaryota > Metazoa > Chordata > Chondrichthyes > Rajiformes > Rajidae > Leucoraja > Leucoraja erinaceus. The sequence continues at coordinate 131,226,908 of NC_073377.1, read as the reverse complement.
TGTTGTGTCTTGGCCCTTTTCCTTGGGTGTATGACTGCAAAAACCAAATTTTGTTTGAACCTCAACGAGGTTGTTATATTGTATATTGTACTAACTTCCCTCAATGTTAGTATATTGTACTAACTTCCCTCAATGTCCTAGGGAATATCCTGTCAGGACCTGGAGACTTATCCAGTTTTATATTTTTCAACAGTGTCAGTACTTCCTCTTCTTTGAATCTCATAGTTTCCATAGCTACTCCACTTGTTTCCCTTATCTCACATAATTCAATATCCTTCTCCTTGGTGAATACCGAAGAAAATAAATTGTTCAATATCTCCCCCATCTCTTTTGGCTCTGCAGATAGCTGTCCACACTCACTCTCTAATGGACCAATTTTATCCCTCGTTATCCTTTTGCTATTAATATAGCTGTAGAAACCCTTTGGATTTAATTTCACCTTACTGCCAAAGCAAACTCATATCTTCTTTTAGCTTTTCTAATTTCTTTCTTAGGATTCTTTTTACATTCTTTATACTCCTCAAGCACCTCATTTACTCCATGCTGCCTATAATTATTATAGATCTCTCTCTTTTTCCTAACCAAGTGTCCAATTTCCCTTGAAAACCATGACTCTTTCCAATTTTTACTATTTTCTTTCAACCGATTCATAAAGATTCTGTACTCTTAAAATTTCATCTTTAAATGTCTTCCATTTCTCCTCCACATCCTTCCCATCAAACAAAATGTCCCAATTCACTCCTTTTAAAAACTTTTGCATCTCCTCAAAGTTACTTTCTCCAATCAAAAATCTCAACCCTAGGTCATCCCCACCAAGCTCACCACCAAACTCCACCAGCTAGGCCTCAGCTCGCCGTTATGCGATTGGATCCTGAACTTTATGACGGAGCGACCGCAGGCAGTGAGACTGGGCCCGCACTTGTCCTCCACTATCACCCTGAGCACCTGCACACCACAGGGTTGTGTACTAAGCCCCATGTTCTACTCTCACGACTGTGTTCCTGCATTCGACACCAACATCATCGTGAAGTTTGCAGACGACACAACATTGATTGGGCTGTTCACCAACGGTGATGAAACAAAATACAGAGCGGAGGTGCAGAACCTGGCGGACTGGTGCACACGTAACAACTTGTCACTAAACACCTCCAAGACCAAGGAGCTGATTATTGACTTCAGGAGGTCCCATAATGCAGAATATGCCCCAATCTCCATTTACGGGGAAAGTGTGGAGAGAGTGTCCAGCTTTAGGTTTCTGGGCACTCACATTTCAGAGGACCTCACATGGTCCACCAACACCGCTGCGCTGGTCAAGAAGGCACAGCAACGACTGTTCTTCCTGAGGACATCAAAAAAGACTGGTCTGCCCCAACAGCTGCTGACAACCTTCTACCGCTGCACTACAGAGAGCATATTAACGTATGGCATCTCTGTGTGGTATCCCAGCTGCACGGAGGCGGAGAGCTCTTCAACGCATCGTCCACAGAGTGCAGAGGATTATTGGGACACAGCTACCAGCCTTGGAAGGCATCTACCACACACAATGCCTCAGGAAGGCCGTTAGCATCCATAAAGCATCCTCACACCCTTGTAATGGACTGTTCGAACTACTTCCCTCCGGCAGAAGTTACAAGGCCTTCTACGCCCGAACCTCCAGACACAGGAACAGCTTCATTCCCAGAGCTATAGCGGCTCTGAACCGGCCCTGCTGAGTGCCCCCCATCCCCCCTGGACTGTCTCCCTCGGATGGTCACGTCGCACATACACATCTGCACTTTAGTCTGTTGAACTGTTTTGACTGTTTTACTGTTCTATTTCCAATCCATGTTCTCGGGATATCTAAATCTAAATATATTAGTTATTTATGTTACGACATCGGTTGGAAGCTGCATACCAAATTTTGTTGCACTTATGTGCAATGACAATAAAAGATATGATGATGATGATGATTATTATTATTATTATTATTATTATTATTATTATTATTATTATTATTAGTATTATTATTAGTATTAGTATTATTATTATCACAAAGAAGGTGCACTAGTGCATTTAGCCTCTAGAAAATTTAAAGAAGAATCTGTATGTCACTAAATATTCTCTCTAACGTACACAGATGCACGACAGAAAATATCCTGACTAGTTGCACCATGGCCTGGTATAGCAATTCCAACACAGGAATGCAAGAGGCTGCAGGGACTGATGTATTCTGGTCTATCACGGCCATGGGCTCCCCCCCCCCCCCACCACCATTTAAAGCAAGATAGATAGATAGATAGATAGATAGATAGATAGATAGATAGATAGATAGATAGATAGATAGATAGATAGATAGATAGATAGATAGATAGATAGATAGATAGATAGATAGATAGATAGATAGATAGATCCATCCTTTATTGTCATTCAGACCTTTCGGTCTGAACAAAATTATGTTGCCTGCAGTCATACACAGAATCAATAATAACAAAACATACAATAAACAAAAAATTAAACATCCACCACAGTGAGTTCACCAAGCACATCCTCACTGTGATGGAAGCAAAGTCTTAGTCCCTGTCTCTTCCCTCCTTGTTCTCCCTCTGCGCTGAGGCGATCGATCCAGGCCGAAGATGCCGCTGTCCAGTCCAGCGGACCTCCGTGGTGATGTCGCCGCTGCCGAAAGCCGGAACGCTGTCTCCGCTCCGAGATAGCCCACCACAGCATCAGCTCCGGGCAGCCGCCCCAGCTCCAGGTCCCGCAGTCCCCACTCCAGGCCGCCGCCCCAGCTCCGGATCCCGCAGTCTTCGCTCCGGGCAGCTGCCCCTGCTCCGGGCCGCCGCCCCAGCTCCGGGACCCGCAGTCTCCGCTCCGGGTCCCGCAATCGCCGCTCCAGGCCACTGCCTCAGCTCCGGGCCGCCGCCCCAGCTCCGGGTCCCGCAGTTGCCACTCCAGGTCCCGCAGTCTCTGCTCCAGGGGACGCCGCCCCAGCTCCGGGTCCTGCAGTCTCAGCTCCGAGCCCCGCTGCATCAGCAGCAGGCCGCCGCCGAAAGCCAGAACGCCGCACCAACAAGTCAGGCCACCACTGCCTTAGCCCCGAAGACGGCCAGCCTCTCGTTGGTAAGTCCTGGCTGGCTCTGCCTCCGGAGCCTCGGGGTCAGTCGCAGGTTGGAGGTCGCAAGCTCCGCCATTAGGCCTCAGCGCAGATGGAGGCAGAGAAGGGGGATACAACAAGAAAAAGTTGGATTCCCCCGAAGGAAGAGACAGAGAACACGTTTCACCCCCTCTAACACAACCCAACAAACTAAAACTTAACCAAAACAAGACAAACAAAACAACAGAAAAAAGTAAAGACAGACGGACTGCAGGCGAGCAGCAGTTGTTAACAGCGCCGCCACTTCCAGAGTTCCGATGAGGCTCTGCTTCAAGAAGGTTGCATCAATCATCAGGACCCCAACCATCCAGGAAATGCCTCTTCTCACTGCTGCAGTCGGGCAGACGAACCAGAAGCCTGTGAAGTCCCACACCTCCAGATTCAGGAACAGCTAACAGCAGATTGTTGAACCAGCCTGCACAATCTCAATCCTACCTCAATTAAGGAGATTTAACACCTCTAACACTGCCATGGACTTTCTTTTACCGTGTTTTGCACCAAATGTCTCTTTTTTGCGCACTTTTTTTGTCTTTAAAATCAATTACTGTGTGATATATGCTTTTATGTGTTTGTCCGCGTCTATGTGCCTGTGATACTGAAGCAAACAAGTTTCTCATCATATGTGTGATTTGGAGATTAAACCTGACTACATTCACCTCCAAAATAGGTTCCTCACTTATGTTCTGGGAGTTCAAAGCTGGGGCTGAAACTAGCTTGGAATAATAGGTGCTAATCTTAGACACACTGATGATCCACAAGTACAGCAGCTTTAAAGAAGTCACTCCTTCTCTGTAGGCTTCTATCCTGCAGTTTGATAGAAATGATGAATCCTGCCTCTCCAGGAATGGAATTATCATAGGTAATGTGTTGGCATCTCAGCTAATTTATCTCTTCAACCTCTCTTTTATGAAAATTTGCCACGGTATCAGTTGAATGGAGCTTTTTGTTATGTGCCAATCAGTCAACGGAAAGACTATACATGATTACAATCGAGCTGTCCACAGTGTATACGGTTTACAGATACATGATAAAGGGAAGAGAATAACGTTTAGTGCAAGATAAAGTACGATTAAATATATTCCGAGTGGCTTCAATGAGGTTGATAGTAGCTCAGGGCCACTCTATAATTGTTGGTAGGATGGTTCAATTGCCTAATAACAGCCGGGAAGAAACTGTCCCTGAATCTGGAGATGTGTGTTTTCACACTTCTGTACCACTTGCCTGATGGGAGAGGGGAGAAGAGGGGGGAGGGGAGAGGAGAGAGGGGAGAAGACTTGTCCTTGCTAATGCTGGGGGCCTTACTGAGACAGCGCGAAGTGTAAAAGTTCAGCAGTCACCTATCAGGTATTAACACACTCAATCACTTAGAAATTGCTGAACTTAGAGCATTTCAGGGTTTCACAAATGGTACACAGCAGCTTGCATCAGGTTTTCAGGGACACAAGGATAGCCTTTCATGGAAGAAGCAGGGTAACTGTGAAAGGAAAACAGCGAAATGCTGGATATCTGAAATGAAAAGGGGAAATAACAATATGACTAGTAAAAAAAATGTTAATCAAATTTTTACTTTGATTCAGCAGGTTAAAACCGGATTAAAAATATTGTTTAATCACACAATCTGAAGGAACAAATAATGAGAATTTGATATTTTCCTCCAAAATATTGAATGAATAAGTAAGCAAAATATTCATCCCTATGTGAGAAATATGTAAGCAGCTATTTAAAAAAAATACTATAAATGTTACAGAAGGAAATGTAACTATAAGTATGCATGGAACTGCAAGCTTCCCTTTTCAAATATTATCTCCAAAAGTTAGAAAGGTCGAGCAAATATTGATTCATGCTAAGTTTCACTTGTTTTTACAACAAATCAGGGCCAATAATGAATCTGCTGCACTCAGTCACAAACAATGTTCTTTATTGGACCATCAAATGGCTAAATCCCAGTCTGAAAAATGTGGTGGAGGCATAGCTCCCAAAGAGATGTATTCTCGCACCCAGGAGTTTGTGTGAAGAGTCAGATCTTTCTCCTTTTGCACCTATTTTCAACATGGAATATTAACAGGCATGGTGGACCTTAATCATCCATGAGCTGCCACTTACTCAGGTCCAACAATGCGGACATGTGTTCTCAGTGGTAAATGAGGTGACATAAAAATGTTCTTTATTTCATCCATCATCCATTCTTTGGCATTCTCCTCTCACGTAATACCATTTGCTGACTGAAGAGTGTTGTGCAATAAATACCTGTTCATCTGTCATAGTCTGGAGAATATCTGACCCATTTCATACAGCATCATTACAGTCAGCAGAGAGAGAATACAAAAAAATCACCTACCTTGTACTAAAACTAGCTTCTCAAGGTAAAGAGACATTGTATATAGCGCACTGGTCAAACATAAATTGAACTCTGAAATTGAATTACAGCTTCAAACTGAATCCAGAGGTCTTTGCTATTATGTTCTTTTTCCCATTGATTTTTGTTTTGTAGACTGCATACCCAGTGCGCTAAAGGTCTTTGCATGACAGCAGCAACGTGACACAAGTAAAATGGTATCAAGGTTGATAATGGCACAGGGCATGTAAGGATGTATTTAACATCAGGGAACAACTGATATAGTGTGGAAATTGCTATTTGACAGCAGATTACTAGTAAACAAATTACTCAGTCAACAATGTCAACAAATAAATGTAGTTATTATTACTCATGATGAGGCTGTCCATCAGGAACCACATTATTGGAATTCAATCATAATTTCAGGAACCTGCTGTGATATTCAAACATTATTAATATTCTTAAATTTTGTGGTTTCCTGCTGTTACCTGCCTGTCAATGTCTTTACTCTTGTGTACTTTATCCAGTTTTATTGAGAGATGAAAACCACAAAACTACAAATGCTGTGAAGTCTATAATAAGATTAAGAAAACAATTGTAAGAATCTTGAAGAGAAATCATGTCAAATAGTCCATGACAGAATTGAGTGATTAAAAGTATATAGGGAACAGCTAACTATCTAGAATAAATAATGACAAAAATGTTAGCTACATAAAACTGTCATTACCGCTGTTCTAATAGACATTTTACTTCGGAGTCACGTGAGTGACTACGTGAAGAAGAAGACCCCGTCCAGCCGCACACGCGTCATAACGTCAGACGCATAGCGCAGCGACCGGTTGAGAGGGGTAGAGCTCCTCCAGTGGTAAGTTTAAAAGCCTGAAGGTAAGTGTTTTCATTTCACTACAGGTCACTTTCTTCAGTGAAAAGACTTGTAGTTTGTACTATACAAGTTTATAATGGAGAAAGTGGGTAAAGGAAGGGGTAGGCGTACCGGGAGTAAAACCCGTGAAGACCGCGGGTCTGCGGGTAGCAGGCGCCCGCCTAACGAGTCGGTGGCAGCGAGGCCATTGACTGCAGAAGCAGTCATTGGAACCGTCACAGCGCTGTTGGGGCGCAAGGCCTGCAAAAAGTCTGCTCAGCCAGTGGACTCTGAGGAGTCAGACCCAGAGGGTTCCCCTCCTCAGTCAGACATTATGTCTGCTCGGGTCACAAATTGGGAGTTCCTCATGGAGAAATTGATTTACCAAGACCCACTCCAGGAGGAGGAGTGCAGTCTGCGTTGGCCTCCAGGAGAGCCAGTGCAGGCAGCGCCTGAAAGAGGGCCGTGTATGCGTTGGCCTACGGGAGACCCAGTGCCAGCAATGCCTGAAAAAGGGCAATTTATGCGTTGACCTACAGGATAGCCAACGACAGCAGCGCCTGAGAGAGGGCTGCCTATGCGTGGGCCCTCAAGAGAACCCGCGCGGGGAGCGCCTGTAAGAGGGTTTCCTATGCGTGGGCCTACGGGAGAGCCCGCGCTGGGAGCACCTGAAACAGGGATGCCACATCGCCCCCACCATGAGGAGGATTATTTTACGGGTCAGCAAGATTCTGATGCCGAATCAGATGTTGACCAGAGCCAAAAAGCAGAGCCTGCAATATCATGCCTGGCCCAAAGATTTGCCATTCCCAGACAAACTGGGGAACCATTGGGGGATGATTTGGCAATGACAATAAATTATTTGCTCTCCCATTAGCTCCAGGAGCTCACGATGGACGAGACAGCGAAAAAATATGAAACCCCGCAGAATTGTGCACTTTTGGGAGTCCCAGCACTTAATAATGTAATATAGGGTTATATGGGCATACAGTACGCGCACAGGAGATGAAATTACAAATGTGTAAACTGATGGTTTAACCTCAGTTCTTAGATTATTTACCAAATTGTTAAAAACCAGTCCTATCACTACTGAGAGCTCAGGGTCATTTGGTAATGGCCTATTTGGATGATATTTTGATTGTGGGGGACACTGGGGCTACAGCGGAAGCATCGGTGTCAGTAGTTAAGCTCACCTTCGAGAGACTGGGGTTTATCATTCATCCAGATAAGTCCAAATTAACACCAGGCACAGTAATTGATTACTTGGGTTTTACTATTAACTCAGAGCACAGGTTGTATAAAGCTCATTACACAGCAACAACCTTCAATTAGGCAGGTGGCAAGCTTGCTTGGCAAACTAATCACTTCATTCCCGGCTGTGCAGTTTGGACCACTGCATTGTCAGCAATTACAGCGAGCAAAGGTACAAACATTGAGGATACATTCAGGGCATTTTGACAGGCCCATGAAATTGCCAGTTGCAGCCATTACTGAAATACAATGGTGGATCAGGAATGTCTCAAATGCTTCCAGGAAAATTCTGGTTGAAACACCTTCCATTGTTCTACAGACTGATGTAAGTGCTCTAGGTTGGGGCGCTACAAATACTATTTCCAGCTGTGGAGGTAGATGGAATGTGGAGGAAGTACCTTTGCTGCATGCACAATGGATTAATTACTTAGAGCTTTTAGGAACATTTTATGGGCTTAAAGCTTATTGCTCTACTATGCATAACTTGCATGTTCAGGTGCAGATTGACAACACTACGGCAGTAGCATATGTTAATCATATGTGTGGAATCAAGTCAGAATCTTGTGATAGATTGGTAAACCTGATCTGGAGCTGGTGTATTACCAGAAACATTTGTCTTTCGGCAATCTACCTACCAGGTAGATTCAACATAGTTGCAGACATAAGGTCACGTAAATTCAATGACACTACAGAATGGATGCTGAATCGTGACATATTTAATAATGCTGTTGCCCAGTTCCGAATGCCAGAGATTGACTTGTTTGCATCCAAACTAAACCACCAATTACCTAAATATGTTTCATGCGAACCAGATCCTGGGACAGTAGCGATGGATGCTTTCTCGCTGCATTGGGGTGGAATATTTTTGTATGCATTTCCTCCATTTTGCCTCATCAGTGGGTGTCTACAGAAGATCAAACAGGACTCTGCTTCAGGAGCATTGGTGGTACCAGACTGGCCTACACAACTTTGGTGTTACAAATGATCACACAGCCCCTTATGATTATTCCCAAACAAGAAAACTTACTTGTGCACCCTGTAACTGGTGATTTGCATCCTTTACATGATCGTATTGGTCTGTTGATTTGCAGATTCTAAGGAAGCCATATCTCGGAAGAGGTCTATCAGATCGTACCGTGGATGTTATTGCGGCGGCCTGGAGGGATAGTACCCGGAAGGAGTACATTTCTTATATAAGGAAATGGGAGGTGTTCTGCTTAAGGCAGAATATTTCATACCACACGGCAGACATCCCTGACGTGTTAGAGTTTCTGTCAACTCCCTATTTCGATCTTAAGTTAAGCTATAGTGCGATCAATACTGCATATACAATCTCTGCATATCTATGGAGGGAATCAGAACAATATCCTTTGGTCTGAAGGTTAATTAAGGGAATTTTCAATTCCAAGCCTCCTAGACCCAGGTATACAGTAATCTGGAATGCAAGGGATGTGCTTATGCTCCTTCGTCAATGGACCTGTTTCAGCTCTGTCTTTGGCCAAAGTTACCATGAAGGTAGTCATGCTCATGGCACTGGTTTCAGCACAGAGGGTGCAGACATAGCAGAAACTGTGAAAAGACAGGATGGAAATAGCTGCAGATGCCATTACGTTCTATGTCTATGATTTGCTCAAACAGAGCAGACCTGGGGTCACGGGGTGTAAGTTTATTTTTTCAGCATATCCTACGGATCCATGTCTATGTGTAGTGCCACGTTGCGATGTTACATTGATGCCACGAGAACCTTAAGAGGTGCAGAATCAGCATTCTTTATCAGCCATAAGAAGCCGCATAAGAAAGTGTCTGTTCAGACCATCTCAAGGTAGCTGAAGCAGGTGCTGGTTGATGCAGGTATTGACACTGACAAATTTAAATCTCATTCCACCAGGGCGGCATCAACATCAACGGCCAGGGATTTGGACATCCCAATAGACCATATCCTCGCGGCCGCAGGATGGGCAAGTGAACGGATGTTTCACAAGTATTAACATGAGGCGATAGCCGAACCTGGGGTATTTGGTGATGCTGTTTTGGATTCAGTTTTATAAGTTTACCCCTGGGATAGAGTGGTTACTATTGTTTTTGTTGTTATAAATAAACCGTTAATTGTTTGCATCAATGTTATGGTTTATGCATTATTGATTATTTTATTCATTCTGAGTCAATCAGTGCAGTGAGATGCCTGGATTTGAATCTACGGCATGAAATCACAGATCTTTGAAATCTTCACGTAGTCACTCACGTGACTCCGAAGTAAAATAGTAAGATTAAACGAGAACTTACCAGTTTGAAGTTTGATATTGATTTTATGAGGAGTTACGATGAGGGACTACGTGCCCTCCGCTCCCACTCCTCATAAAGGTCATCTGGTATTTCTAGTCTTCGCTCATCTTACTTTTATACTTCAGTCACTATTATCTGTGATTTCACACCGCTGCTTTGAAGATTGACGCGAAAGCGCACGAGCGGGGTTCTTCTTCAAGTAGTCCCTCATCGTAACTCCTCATAAAATAAAGATAAAACTTCAAATTGGTAAGTTCTCGTTTAATCTTACTATTAGTTGTTAAAGTTTGACTAATTTTGACACAATTGCTGTTTACATTTTTTTCCCAGTGCCTCAATAATCATTAAAAATATGACTGCTAAATGATGCGATAGTGGTGTTGAGGCTTTTGGATACGCACATAGAAGTGCATGAATGGAGGGAAAAGGATCATGTGCAGGTAGATGAGATCAGTTCAGCTAGGCATCATGTTTGGCATATTGTGACATCTGTTCATGTCCTGTACCGTTCTGTGTTCTACAATCTGTAGTTTGACAGAAGGCTTTTAGATCATAATTTGCTGCATTGACTATTCTGAAATGGCTCTATGAAATATTTTCAAAAATTCAAAATTTCATTCTGATTTTAATTATTTTTTCTGTTTCATTGGTCAGCCATTTTAATGTTAGCTAAGGGGCAAAGAGTGGAATAAATATTTGGGATCGGTAAGGGCTTGCTCTTGTGTGCACATTCACTGTGCAGGCCATTTTAAACTTGCACTAAGATTTTAAAACATGCACTTGCACTAAGATTTAATGTGATGTAGATGCCACCGACAGGCCATGTTTTATTATCCAAATGTGATCATTAAATTTGCTGTGCTGGATTAGGCTGTGTATGGTGTATGGTGTATGGTGCTCTTTTTATTTGTATGCCTGTATGGTAACACAAATTTCGCTGTACCAATTGATGCATGTGACAATAAATGTGAACTTGAACTTGAACTTGAACATTGTGACGTCATAACTGCCTAACTGCCAGTGCAGATTTGAAGTAATCCAACTTTTAAATGTCACTTTTAAACTTGTGAATCTCCCCCACTACATCTCTCACCTTACAAAATACATCAGCAGCCGAGATCCCATTGTGATTGGATGACTGTGAGATGGCAATGTGACATCACCACTGGAAGCTGTCAGAAAAATCTCAAAGCAGAGTCAGTTATTCTTTTCAAAGTTGGGTTTTTAATACTTTAATTATCAATAAATTTGGAAATATAGCATAAAATCTGAAGGGAACCTGATTATGGTGTGGACAGGATAAATGTGAATAAGAATGTGGAACATTTTCAGCCCTACTGCATAGCGTTTTGACGAAGATACTAAAACAGACATACACAACACACGCATATATATACAAGATGAGACTTTTATAAGTATACTAGACCAAGTGGGACCCATTGGGCCTCATCAGGCCCCATCCCCCAATGCGGGGAGGGGGGGGGGAAGGGGGGGGGAGGGAGAGGGGGGGGGGGGTTGTTGTGCAGTGTCACATGGGAGGGCTGGTCCTCAAACTCGGTGATCACCTCCCCTCCATCACAAAATATAACACCAATTTAAACTTGAACAATGAGATTTATTCAGTTCAGTTCTTTCTTGATGCGTCTCTTGCTTCCCTCTGTTTTGTGTTCTTTGTTGTTGTTCCTCGATATGTTCTGTTAATTCTGTGGCACTTGGCAGCTTGAGAGACCATTGAGATTATCATCACTGGAAGCTCCTGGAACAAAGGCTGTCTGTGAGAGGCTGTGGTTACTTTTGGCAACGTCCCATTGTGATGTCATTGTGGCACTCGGCACCTTGAGAGCCCATTGTGATTGGTGCACTGTGAGTGGTATTATGACATCATCATTGGAAAGTCCTGGAAACAGGCTGTGTGTGAGAACAGTTTTATGGCTGTTTTAAAAACTTGAATCGACAATAACTTTTGAAATATAGGATGAAACCTTAAGTGGACCTGATTACTGTGTGAAGGGGAAAAATATGATTCAGAATATGTAAATATTTAAGCGCTACCCTGTAGCTTTTTGACGGAGGTAGAAAAACACATGCAAACATACAGACACACACACACACAGACAAGATGAGACTTTTAATAGTATAGATGGATGTGGAAGGCAGAGCCATTGTCGATAAATAGGAGTCAGTTAGAAATCCTTGTTTTGTAGGTGTTTCAGAGATGTATTTAGGGCCAGGTGTGAATGGATCAGTGTGGACTCGGTGAGCCAAAGGGCCTGTTCCCAAGCTGTATATTTAAATTAGATATTTGAAAAATTGATGTTAGAAAGGCTGGATGAGGAAAAGCAGTTACAAGCAAAGATTTTAGAGCAGAGCAAGATAGGCCACTCCTGCGAAATACAATGGGCTGACGTGTAGTACGCTACGGAAGGGATCCTGGGCATTTTTCCCCGCCCATTTTAGTAACCGGAGCCTACCTGACCCGACCCGACTCATAGTGTAATCAATGTTGCGGGGCAACAGTCTGTGTGTGTGATATAGGGTTAGATTCATAATTCTGTCAGTTCATAGTTCTTGTCAAGAATAAAATTTGACTCTGGTAATTGTCTTTTTTAATGTTTTTTAAATCATTTATTTTTAAATTGCTCACAAGCAGTGTTTCAGTTGATTTTGTAGTAACCGGAACAACCCGACTCGCAGGGTAATTGACATTGCGGGGGAGGTTTTTGTGTGTGATATAGGGTTAGAATCATAATTCTGTTAGTTCATAATTGTGTTAATTCTTGTTAACGAATAAAATGTTTATAAACACAAATACATGAATGTGATATAAATGTAAATAATCATATAACACACACAATTATATTTCTTCTGATCCAATGATGAACTTTATTTCAGACTAGACAAGGGACATTAAATATGAAACATTGTAAACCTCCCCGCAACTTCACACACACTAGGCCTTATCCCACCCCTCAACTTCCACCCCTCAACTCCCCCCCCACCCCCCCTATGCATGGGGTCACACTACAATGTCTCCCCCCATCCTATGCCCCTCTCCCGCTGCCCCGGGCCGCTCACTCCCTCTCCCTGGACCGCGCACCCCCTCTCCCCGCTGCCCCGGGCCGCTCACTCCCTCCCCCCGCTGCCCCGGGCCGCTCACTCCCTCTCCCCTCTCCCCAGGCCCTACACTCCCTCTCCCCGCTGCGGAAACAAAGATCCGATCTTTGGCCGGAAGCAAGATGGCGGAACAAGATGGCGGAGCAAGATGGCGGAGCAAGATGGCGGGGACTGGTCGCTAAAATGGGTCCTATAATCACCCATGAACCCGCCCATGAGCGTATTACACGTTTGCGTGAGAGTAACCCATCTTGCTCTGCTCTAAGATCTTTGGTTACAAGTAAGAACATTCATAGGACGTGAACTGATGAATGGCTGTAAATATATGAGTGGCAGCTGAGCAGGAGTTAATGTAGGACAGGATGTGTCAAAACTTTGGATCTGTATCAGCTGGAGGCTAGGAGACTGGAAAGGAAGATATTAGCAAGGTTTGATTTGGAAATATCAGAAACAATATCAAATTTTAGACAGTGCCACCAACTGCCTCCAGCAATTCTAGACACAGAGTGAAATGATTTTTCATGAGCCATCTGTTAGTAGAGCTCCTCAGGCTAACAGCATGTACTGAAAAGTTGTTGGTTATCCTTTGATTTTTTAGTTTGTCCTGCTCGTGGTCAAAGCATCATGGTACAACGATACACAGAAAATTGCATCTTCTCTAGTTTTATTTTATCAGCAAAAGTACTTTTTCATGATTCCCAGGGTTAAAAATCATCAGCATATGAGATGTTTAAGAAAGAACTGCAGATATTGGAAAAGTTGAAGGTAGACAAAAATGCTGGAGAAACTCAGCAGGTGAGGCAGCATCTATGGAGCAAAGGAATAGGTGAAGTTTCGGGTCGAGACCCTTCTTCAGATTGATGTGGAGTTGGGGGGGGGGGGGGGTGAAGAAGAAAGGAAGAGGTGGAGACAGTAGGCTGTGGGAGAGCCGGGAAGGTGAGGCGAAGGAGGGGATAAGTAACATTTTTTACGACTCAGCAAATGAGATCATCATACTGTGTTGTGTACTTTCTATGAACAGAAAAGAGCTACAGATGCTGGTTTAAATGAAAGATAGACACAAAAAGCTGGAGTAACTTAACGGGACAGGCAGCATCTCTGGCGAGAAGGAATGGGTGACGTTTCCAGTCGAGATCCTTCTTCAGACCCTTGTGTACTTTCCAGTTTGGACATGAAATACAGGCTATCTTTAATCTGAGGTCACTTCTGTGATGTTTGATTGCCTATCCTCTCTGAACATCTTATAAGTAGTTGCTGTCTCCATTTTCAAAGAATTTCAGAGCCATTTATTTTAACTTGGATCAGTCTCTGTGGAACTCCTGTGTACATCCTTTTACATGTGCATTGGCATTATTGGAATTATCTATTAACTTTGGTCTTGAGTTGTATGTGGAAATGGATATTTTATTCATTCCTATTGCTGCATTTTCCATCCATCCCTTATTGCTCTGGAGAAGATTATAGGCCGCTATCATATGCCACACCAAATGGACTTCTTACTGAGCCCCAGTTGCTGCAAGTACTTCCAATACTATTAGGTAAGGAGTTTCAGGAATATGACAAAGCCACAATAAAGGATTGGTAATATGTTTTTCAGTCAAATGTATTTTTCTGGATGTTAGTGGTTGCAGATTTGATAAATGCTGTCAAAGAAGCAAGTTGTCATATTGAAGCTAACAGGTGATATGTACTGCATCCTAGTACTGTATCCGTCATGGAGATGTTTTAAATAATTTAATATGATAAAAATTAAGTGGGTTATTTTGTCTCAAGGTTCTTTAATGCACCATCATTATCTTGTTCCACCACATTTCTGACATAATCTGTAGATGTCAAGAGTGTTTTATTCTCATATGTCCCAAAATAGAACACTGAAATTCTTACTTGGAGCACAACAGATACATAGACTAAGTACTCAGTGGAGACCATAATAAACAACAAAAAGACGAAAAAAACAAAAAACAATACAGTGCAAAAATAAAAACAATGCCCCAAGTCCCTAGTTAAATTAAGGCAGTTTGTAGTTCAGAGTTTAGATGCAATTTGTAGTGTTCAATAGCATGATGACTATTGGGAAGATTTTAGGGAATCAGGAGGTGAGTAATTGACTGCAGACTACCCAATATCTGACCGGCTTTTGTACCCACATTACTTATTTTGCCGGTAGAGATATATTTCTGACTAATAGTAACTCACAAGCTATTGATGATGAGGGATTAGACAGTAGTATTACCAGTCATTGGACACTCTCTAGTTAGTTATTAACTTGTATGGGACAAATGGAACCTCAGATTTATCCATCCAATTCTAAAGCCATACAGCTCTTGGCAGACAGAGCCTGATTCGTCTATGAAGAGCTGCAAAGTTTTGATGGAAAAATGTCATTAATGAAGCACTTGCAGATGGCTGAGTCTAGGATTTTGCTCTGAGAACATGAAGCAATATGCCAGAAATTAGATAAATAGGCTTCATCAGCCATTTTTATGCTGTGAATCAATCCATTATTGGAAACTTTTTTGCCATAATTCCAACTAACGAGCTATTTCAGAAATTCTTAATGTCAAACTCTGGCAAATGCATCCTTGTTGTGATGGGCAGTGAGTCAAGTCAACAGTAAAGAATGTTTCATTGTCATGTGCATATTTTTTCTTGTTGCATCTTTACAGGTCCATTAATGCAATAACATCGCAAATAAATATACAACAACCATTGATACAATGAATTTTCAGTAATAGTAGGTAACCAGATCAAAATAGTGCAAACTTAAGTACATTGTGCAACCAAAACAAAGTCCATAATAGATCATAGTTGAGGTAGGGTTATAGTAAGGATTGTTCCGTTTGGTTCAAGAGCCTGATTATTCAATAAATTAAGCTATTCCTGAACCTGGAGCTCACGGTTACCAGGGCTCTTGTACCTTCTTTCCTATGGTAGGAGTGAGATTAAAACACAGCCACAGTGTGTCTTTGATGATCCCATCAAAGGACATGCTACCTCAAAAGAGCAGCTAATACCATCAAAAACTCACACTGCCCTGACCACACTCACTATTACCGATTGGTAGAACATCTGCAGTATCTTACTGCAGAAGTTACAGCACAGAAGCAGACCTTTTAACCCAAGTCAACCATGCCTGGATAGACTTGGCTTGTACTCGCTAGAATTTAGAAGATTGAGGGGGGATCTTATAGAAACTTACACAATTCTTAAGGAGTTGGACCGGCTAAATGCAGGAAGATTGTTCCCGATGTTGGAGAGTCCAGGACAAGAGGTCACAGTTTAAGGATAAAGGGGGGAAATCCTTTAGGACCGAGATGAGAATAACATTTTTCACACAGAGTGGTGAATCTCTGGAACTCTCTGCCACAGAAGGTAGTTGAGGCCAGTTCATTGGCTATATTTAAGAGGGAGTTAGATGTGGCCCTTGTGGCTAAAGGGATCAGGGGGTATGGAGAGAAGGCAGGTACAGGATACTGAGTTGGATGATCAGCCATGATCATATTGAATGGCGGTGCATGCTCAAAGGGCCAAATGGCCTACTCCTGCACCTATTTTCTATGTTTTTATGTTTCTATGCCAACCAAGAAGGCCCCATCTAAGCTCGATATATTTACTTGCATTTGGCACATGTCCCTCGAAACCTTTCCGATCCATGTACTTGTACAAGAATCGTTTAAATGCTGTTATAAGATCTGCCTCAACTACTTCCCCAGGCAACTCGTTCTATATACTCACCAGCCTCTGAGCGAAAAGGTTGTCACTAGGATTCATATTAAATCTTCTCCCTCTAACCTTAAACATATGTCCTCTTGTTTTTGAATTCCCTTTCCTGGGTAAAAGACTGTGCATTTGTCATGGCCCATATATGCTTAAACAAACAGAACCGCAAATAAAATCAGTGATCAAGCAGTACAATCTTTATTTCACCGGGCGGTTGTGGTAAAACTCTTAACAGTATGCAGATTACAGACTATACAGAGTTCTCATCCCCACACAAAGGGGCAGTGATCGAATTAGATATATATACTCAAATAATCAACGATTCAGCAATACGTTATCTATAAAGTTTAGCACAGTCCCTTGCTTCTTAAGATTGAAAGATCCTAACGATTGACAGCATAAAACGATTGACAGGTTCTTCTGACAGAGGACAAGGTTATATTTCTGCAGAACAAGCATTTTGTTTTTTTTCTACTTATGACGCTCATCATAATCTTGTGGAACAAGGGTTAGATCTTATGTTTATGTTATAGAGGAGACATTCTTGAAACTTGTGCTTGTTATCTCGCTTATGTTATTGGAAAGGGAACATCAACAGTCTGCTAGCTTTGTTAATGTACTGATAGCAAAGGTTAGTGAGTTTTGCTGGCCTTGCTATTTAATAGAAGAAGGTTAAAGCTTGTCTTAGTTTCATCGGAATCCATTTTGCATTATTAAATCATTATTAACTTCCACACATTCATCCTATCTATTCCCCTCATGATTTTATACAGCTCTATAAAATCACCCCTCAGTCTTCTGCACTCCAGGGGAAATAATTCTAGCCTGCTCAACCTTTCCCTATAGCTCAGCCCCTCGATATTTGGTAACATCCTGGCGAACCTTCTCTGCACTATTTCCAATTTAATGACATAATTCATATAGTGGGGTGACCAAAACAGAACACAGGACATCAAGTGTTGCCTCACCAACATTTTGTACAACTATAATATGTTGTTCCAACATCTATACTCAATACTCAGAATGACAAATATTACGGGTGTATAAATGCCACTTGATAACACTCTTTATGCTATCTTCTTTACTTTTCAAATGGTCGAGAGTAGACCAGTGGCACAATAAATGGCCAGCTTGTATTTTTCCTGCTTTATGTGGACTGTGTATTTCTAGGCATCCATCTTCATTGTCTGGTAGATCCCTGTGTGATAGCTGTGCAGATTAGTTTGACAAAGGCATGGCAATTTCTGGAGATGTGTAAATGGTAAAGCCAAGAAGTCATTACCAATGGCAAACCCAGTCTCAGTATTCCAATAATCATCTATCTACCATTAATCATGATTTAGTGATGTTTTGAATAATGTAGCATGTCTTTATTGATTACAGTATATCAGACGTTTTTCTAAACCCTTAAATTCCAACATGGGTTTTATGATTAATCACATATCAAAAAATTGAATACATTGTGAAGTTTTGATTTTAGATGGATTGGAAAAATAACAAAACTATCTGTGTTACTAATATCTTGGATTTACTTAGAAACTCAAGTTCAAGTGAGTTTATTGTCATGTGTCCCTGTATAGGACAATGAAATTCTTGCTTTGCTTAAGCACACAGAAAATAGTAGGCATTTATTACAAAACAGATAAATGTGTCCATATACCATGATATAAATATATACACACATGAATAAATAAACTGATAAAGTGCAAATAACAGAAAGTGGTTATTAATAATCAGAGTTTTGTCCGAGCCAGGTTTAATAGCCTGATGGCTGTGGGGAAGTAGCTATTCCTGAACCTAGTTGTTGCAGTCTTCAGGCTCCTGTACCTTCTACCTGAAGGTAGCAGGGAGATTAGTGTGTGGCCGGGATGGTGTGGGTCTTTGATGATACTGCCAGCCTTTTTGAGGCAGCGACTGCGATAAATCCCCTCAATGGAAGGAAGGTCAGAGCCGATGATGGACTGGGCAGCGTTTACTACTTTTTGTAGTCTTTTCCTCTCCAGGGCGCTCAAATTGCCGAACCAAGCCATGATGCAACCGGTCAGTAAGCTCTCGACTGTGCACCTGTAGAAGTTAGAGAGAGTCTTCCTAGACAATCCGACTCTCCGTAATCTTCTCAGGAAGTAGAGGCGCTGATGAGCTTTTGTGATAATTGCGTTAGTGTTCTCGGACCAGGAAAGATCTTCAGAGATGTGCACACCCAGGAATTTGAAGTTCTTGACCCTTTCAACCATATAAATAGGGCTGTGGGTCCCCCTCCTACTCCTTCCAAAGTCCACAATCAGTTCCTTGGTTTTGCTGGTGTTGAGGGCCAGGTTATTGCGCTGGCACAAAATGGACAGTTGCTCGATCTCTCTTCTATATTCTGACATCCCCATCAGTGATACGCCCCACAATAGTGGTGTCGTCAGCGAACTTGATGATGGAGTTCGCACTGTGGTTCGCCACTACACTTCGATCCCAATGATATGGCATTGTCATCCTGTATAAAAATACCAAAGGTTCAAGATTACATTTTGATATGTATTTTTAATTAAAATGAACCATTGCTAATCATTTGTTTTAAACGTTTTCTTTGTAGATAAATCATAGACGTAAAAATAATTGTGCAGTAACATGGGAATACTGTTTGAAGTATGTTGTTGAGCTATCACAGAAATGTGCATTTGAGCACAAATCCAATATTATATTTATATGTATTGAGCAGTTTAATGCAATAATAGCAAGGCGAACAAAACAAAATGTTGTTTATTTGCATTGGCAGATAAAAAATATTTATTTAAAGATTGAATGATGCAAATTCAAATATCTGTCATAGGACGGAAACAGGCCCTTTGGTGCAATTTGTCTATGCAAAAAAAGATGCCCAACTAAGCTAATTCCATTTGCCGCTGTTTAGTTCATATCTGGCTGAATCTTTCCTATCGATGTACCTGTCCAAATGCTGCTCATAGCACTTGCCACAACTATCTCCTCTGGTAGCTTATTCCATATACCCACCACAATCTGAGTGAGAACTTGTCAATGGTTTTTATAAAAAGTCAACTTACTTTGGCCAAGATCAACTCAGTATTACTAAACTAAAATCTTATTTCTTAATTAGATAATTGAAGAATTGTAAAATGATATCTTTCAGAAGGGGGCTGCAAAGCAAAGGTCAGAATTTACCTTGGGTAACCTTTCAAATCATACACTAAAATCAAGCAAGGAGACAACTTAATTCACCAAAATTG